>NC_092722.1:145619535-145794416 GCF_047496885.1 Scyliorhinus torazame | reverse complement strand
GGGTAGAGGTGGGGGGAGTGGGACAGGAGGGGGAGGAGAGGAGTGGGAGGCGAGGGGAGTGGGGAGGGAGAGGAGAGTGGACTGGGAGTGGAGTGGGGGGATGGGGAGTGGAGTGGGGGGATGGGGAGTGGAGTGGGGGGATGGGGAGTGGAGTGGGGGGAAGGGGAGTGGAGTGGGGGGAAGGGGAGTGGAGTGGGGGGAAGGGGAGTGGAGTGGGGGGAAGGGGAGTGGAGTGGGGGGAAGGGGAGTGGAGTGGGGGGAAGGGGAGTGGAGTGGGGGGAAGGGGAGGAGTGGAGAGTGGTGGGGAAGGGGAGTGGAGTGGGGGGAAGGGGAGTGGAGTGGGGGGAAGGGGAGTGGAGTGGGGGGAAGGGGAGTGGAGTGGGGGGAAGGGGAGTGGAGTGGGGGGAAGGGAGTGGAGTGGGGGGAAGGGGAGTGGAGTGGGGGGAAGGGGAGTGGAGTGGGGGGAAGGGGAGTGGAGTGGGGGGAAGGGGAGTGGAGTGGGGGGAAGGGGGGAGTGGGGGAAGGGGAGTGGAGTGGGGGGAAGGGGAGTGGAGTGGGGGGAAGGGGAGTGGAGTGGGGGGAAGGGGAGTGGAGTGGGGGGGAGGGGAGTGGAGTGGGGGGAAGGGGAGTGGAGTGGGGGGGAAGGGGAGTGGAGTGGGGGAAGGGGAGTGGAGTGGGGGGAAGGGGAGGGGAGAGGAGTGGGGGAGAGGAGAGGAGTGGGAAGGGGAGGGGAGGGGAGTGGGGGAGGGGAGTGGAGTGGGGGATAGGAGAGGAGAGGAGTGGGGAGAGGAGAGGAGACGAGTGGGGGAGAGGAGAGAGTGGTGGAGGGGAGGAGAGAGGAGTGGGGGAGGGGAGATGGAAGTGGAGTGGGGGAGGGGAGAGGAGTGGGGGAGGGGAGGGGAGGGGAGAGGAGTGGGTGGGGAGAGGGGGAGGAGTGGGCGGAGGGGAGAGGAGTGGGGAGGGGAGAGAGGAATGGGTGTAGGGAGAGGGGAGAGGAGAGGAGTGGGGGAGGGGGGGAGAGGAGTGGGGGAGGGGTGAGGAGAGGAGTGCGGGAGGGGAGAGGAGAGGAGGGGTGGGGAGGGAGAGGAGAGTGGACTGGGAGAAGAGTGGGGGGAGAGGAGATGAGTGGGGAGATGAATGGGGGGAGGGGAGATGAGTGGGGGGGGAGTGGAGATGAGTGGGGGAGGGGAGATGAGTGGGGGGAGGGGAGATGAGGAGAGGGGTAGAGGTGGGGGTGTGGACAGTAGAGAGGTGGGAAGGGAGAGGAGATTGGTCTGGGAGGGGAGAGGGGAGAGAAGAGGAGAGGAGTGGGGGAGGGGAGAGGAGTGGGTAAGGGGAGGTGTGGGGGAGGGGAGAGGAGAGGGGAGGAGATGGGAGAGGAGTGGGGGAGGGGAGAGGAGTGGGGGGGGAGAGGAGTGGGGAGGGGTGAGGTGAGGAGTAGGGATGGGGAGAGGAGAGGATTGGAGTGGGGGAGGGGGAGAGGAGAGGAGTGGGGAGGGGAGAGGAGTGGGTGCAGGAGTGGGGGTGGGGAGAGGAGTGGTGTTAGGGGAGGGGAGTGGGGCAGGGGAGAGGAGAGGAGGGGTGGAGTGGCGTGTGGTTAGGGGAGTGGCGCAGGGGAGAGGAGGGGAGTGGGAGGGGAGAGGAGTGCGGGAGGGGAGAGGGGAGTAGTGGGGGGAGCGGAGAGGAGTAGGGAAGTGGAGAGGAGAGGAGTAGGGTAGGGGGGAGAGGAGTGGGGGTGGGGAGAGGAGTGGGGGTGGGGAGAGGAGTGGGGGTGGGGAGAGGAGTGGGGGTGGGGAGAGGAGGGGAGTGGGGAGCGGAGAGGAGAGGAGTGGGGGAACGGAGAGGAGAGTAGTGGGGGAGGGGAGAGGAGAGGCGAGGAGTGGGGGAGGGGAGAGGAGTGGGGGAGAGGAGAGGAGTGGGGGAGAGGAGAGGAGTGGGGGAGAGGAGAGGAGTGGGGGAGAGGAGAGGAGTGGGGGAGAGGAGAGGAGTGGGGGAGAGGAGAGGAGTGGGGGAGAGGAGAGGAGTGGGGGAGAGGAGAGGAGTGGGGGAGAGGAGAGGAGTGGGGGAGAGGAGAGGAGTGGGGAAGGGGAGAGGAGAGGAGTGGGGAAGGGGAGAGGAGAGGAGTGGGGGAAGAGGAGAGGAGTGGGGGAGAGGAGAGGTGTGGGGGAGAGGAGAGGAGTGGGGAAGGGGAGAGGAGAGGAGATAGGAGAGGAGTGGGGGAGGGGAGAGGAGAGGAGAGGAGTGGCGGAGAGGAGAGGAGTGGCGGAGGGGAGAGGAGATAGGAGAGGAGTGGGTGAGGGGAGAGGAGAGGAGAGGAGTGGAGGAGGGGAGAGGAGTGGGAGGGGAGTGGAGTGGAGTGGGGGAGGAGAGGAGTAGGGGAGAGGAGAGGAGTGGGGAGGGGAGAGGAGTGGGTGCAGGAGTGGGGGTGGGGAGAGGAGTGGGGGTGGGGAGAGGAGTGGTGTTAGGGGAGGGGAGTGGGGCAGGGGAGAGGAGAGGAGTGGGGGAGAGGAGAGGAGGGTGGAGTGGAGTGTGGTTAGGGGAGTGGCGCAGGGGAGTGGGGAGGGGAGAGGAGTGCGGGAGGGGAGAGGAGAGGAGTGGGGGAGCGGAAAGGAGAGCAGAGGAGAGGAGTGGGGGAGGAGAGGAGAGAGTAGTGGGGGAGAGGAGAGGAGTAGGGAAGTGGAGAGGAGAGGAGTAGGGTAGGGGGGGAGAGGAGTGGGGGTGGGGAGAGGAGGTGAGTGGGGAGCGGAGAGGAGAGGAGTGGGGGAGCGGAGAGGGGGTGGGGAGAGGGGAGGCGAGGAGTGGGGGAGGGGAGAGGAGTGGGGGAGGGGAGAGGAGAGAGGAGAGGAGTGGGGGAGGGGAGAGTTGAGGAGTGGGGGAGAGTTGAGGAGTGGGGAAGGGGAGAGGAGATAGGAGAGGAGTGGGGGAGGGGAGACGAGAGGAGAGGAGTGGCGGAGAGGAGAGGAGTGGCGGAGGGGAGAGGAGAGGAGAGGAGATAGGAGAGGAGTAGGGGAGGGGAGAGGAGTGGGAGGGGAGTGGAGTGGAGTGGGGGTGGGGGCGGAGTGGGTGTAGGGGTGGAGAGTGGGCGAGGGGAGGAGAAAGAAGGGGAGGAGTGGGTGAGGAGGGGAGAGGAGTGGCGGAGGGGAGAGGAGTGGGGGTGGGGAGAGGAGAGGCGAGGAGTGGGGGATGGGAGAGGAGTGAAGTGGAGCGGGGGAGAAGAGAGGAGTGAGGAGGGGAGAGGAGTGAGGAGGGGAGAGGTGTGGGGGAGGGGAGAGGAGAGGAGTTTGGGAGGGGAGAGGAGTGGGGGTGTGGAGGGGAGTGGTTGGAGGGGAGTGGAGTGGAGCAGACGGGAGGAGAGGAGTCTGGGAGGGGAGAGGAGAGGAGTCTGGGAGGGGAGAGGAGTGGGGGAGGGGAGAGGAGAGGAGTGTGGGAGGGGAGAGGAGAGGAGAGGAGTGGGGACGGGGAGGAAGAGAAGAGGACTGGTGGGGGAGTGGAGAGCAGTGGAGGGAGGGGGAGAGGAGTGGGGGAGGTGGGAGGGGTGGGGTGGGGAGAGGGGAGAGCAGTGGGGGTGGGGAGAGGAGAGGAGTGGAGAAGGTGAAAAGGAGAGAAGGGGAAGGAAGAGGAAGGGGAAAGAAGAAGAAGGAGAGGGAGAAGAGTGGGGGAGGGGTAGCGGAGGGTGAGGGGTGGGGAGGGGCAGGAGTGTTGGGGGGGAGGGGAGGAGTGGGGGGAGGGGAAAGGAGGAGTGGGGGGAGGGGAGAGGAGTGGGGGGGGCGAGGAGAGGAAAGGGGTGGGGGAGGGAAGAGTGAGGGATGGATGAGGAGTGGGTAGGCATGAGGAGTGGGGGAGTGATGAGGAGTGGGGGAGGCGAGAGGAGAGGGGAGGGAAGAGGAGTGGGGTACAGGAGAGAAGTGGGGTGAGTAGAGAGGAGTGCGGGAGGGGAGAGAGGGGTGCGGGAGGGGAGAGAGGGGTGCGGAAGGGGAGAGAGGTGTGCGGGAGGGGAGTGAGGAGTGCGGGAGGGGAGTGAGGAGTGCGGGAGGGGAGTGAGGAGTGCGGGAGGGGAGTGAGGAGTGCGGGAGGGGAGTGAGGAGTGCGGGAGGGGAGTGAGGAGTGCGGGAGGGGAGTGAGGAGTGCGGGAGGGGAGTGAGGAGTGCGGGAGGGGAGTGAGGAGTGCGGGAGGGGAGTGAGGAGTGCGGGAGGGGAGTGAGGAGTGCGGGAGGGGAGTGAGGAGTGCGGGAGGGGAGTGAGGAGTGCGGGAGGGGAGTGAGGAGTGCGGGAGGGGAGAGGAGTGGCGGAGAGGAGAGGAGAAGGTGGAAAGGAGAAGAAGGGACAAGGGGGAAAGAAGAGAGGAGCAGAGGGTGAGAGGAGTATGGGAGGAGAGAGGAGTAGGGAAGGGGAGAGGAGAGGAGAGGAGAGGAGTGGGGGAGGGGTGACGAGAGGAGAGGAGTGGGAGGGGAGAGGAGTGGGTGCAGGAGTGGGGGTGGGGAGAGGAGTGGGAGTGGGGAGAGGAGTGGTGTTAGGGGAGTGGGGGGAGAGGGGAGGGGAGAGGGGAGGGTAGAGGAGAGGAGAATGGGGGAGAGGAGAGGAGAGGAGAATGGGGGAAATGAGAGGAGATGGGGTGAATGGAAAGGTGAAGAGAAGGAGAGTAGTGGGGGAGTGGATTGGGGGGGGGGAAGAGGAGAAGGGGGGAAGGAGAGGAGATGCGGTGAATGGAAAGGAGAGGAGATGGGGTGAATGGAAAGGAGAGGAGAAGGGGGAGGAGGAGTGGGGGAGGGAAGAGCAGAGCGGGGAGGAGGCAGACGAGGCAGGGGAGTTGAGAGGAGAGGGTTGGGAGGGGAGAGGAGAGCAGAGGAGTGGGAGAGGGCAAAGGAGAGGAGTGGGGAGGAGAGAGAGGAGAGGAACAGGGGAGGGGAGAGGAGTGGGGGTAGGGGAGAGGAGTGGGGGAGGGGAGAGGAATGGGGGGAGAGGGGAGGGGAGAGGGGGGAGAGGGGAGGAGTGGGGGAGTGGGGAGGGGAGAGGAGTGGGGGAGAGGAGAGGAGTGGGGGGAGGGGAGGGGAGAGGAGAGGAGAGGAGTGGGGGAGGGGAGGGGAGAGGAGAGGAGTGGGGGAGGGGAGAGGAGGAGTGGGGGAGAGGAGGAGTGGGATAGGGGAGAGGAGTGGGGGAGGGGAGAGGAGTGGGGAGGGGAGGGGAGAGGTGGGGAGCCGAGAGGAGAGGAGTGGGAGAGGGGAGAGGAGTGGGCGGGGGGAGAGGAGGAGTGGGGGAGGGGGAGAGGAGATAGGAGAGGGGTGGGGGAGGGGAGAGGAGTGGTGGAGGAGTGGGAGTGGTGAGGAGGGAGGTGTGGGGGAGGGGAGCGGAGAGAAGTGGGGTGAGTGGACAGGAGGGGGAGGGGAGGAGGGGCGGGGAGTGGAGGTGAGTGGGGGGGAAGGGGAGATGAGTGGGGTAGAGGTGGGGGGAGTGGACAGGAGGGGGAGGAGAGGAGTGGGAGGCGAGGGGAGTGGGGAGGGAGAGGAGTGGGGAGGAGAGAGGAGTGGGGAGGAGAGAGGAGTGGGGAGGAGAGAGGAGTGGGGAGGAGAGAGGAGTGGGGAGGGGAGAGAGGAATGGGGAGGAGAGAGGAGTGGGGAGGAGAGAGGAGTGGGGAGGAGAGAGGAGTGGGGAGGAGAGAGGAGTGGGGAGGAGAGAGGAGTGGGGAGGAGAGAGGAGTGGGGAGGAGAGAGGAGTGGGGAGGAGAGAGGAGTGGGGAGGAGAGAGGAGTGGGGAGGAGAGAGGAGTGGGGAGGAGAGAGGAGTGGGGAGGAGAGAGGAGAGGGGGAGGGGAGAGGAGTTGGGGAGGGGAGAGGAGTGGGGAGGAGAGAGGAGTGGGAGAGGGGAGGGTTGAGGAGTGGGGTAGGGGAGAGGAGAGGAGTGGGGGAGAGGAGAGGAAAGGAGTGGGGGAGGGGAGAGGAGAGGTGTTGTGGAGGGGAGAGGAGAGGAGAGGGGGAGGGGAGAGGAGACAAGATAGGAGATCAGTGGGGAGGGGAGAGCAGAGGAGGGGAGTGGCGGAGGGGAGAGGAGAGGAGGGAGGGAGGGGAGGAGAGGAGAGGAGTGGTGGAAGGGAGGGGAGGGGAGAGGAGAGGAGAGGACAGGAGGTGAGGAGTGGGTGGGGAGAGGGGGGAGGAGGCGTGAGGGGAGAGGATGGAGGGGCGAGGAGTGGGCGGAGGGGAGAAGAGTGGGCTGAAGGGAGAGGAGAGAGTAGTGGGTGTCGGGACAGGAGTGGGGGAGGGGGGGAAGAGCAGTGGGGGAGGGGGGGAAGAGCAGTGGGGGAGGGGAGAGGAGAGGAGTGCCCGAGGGGAGAGGTGAGCAGTGGGGGGGGAGTGGACAGAGGGGGAAGAGAGGAGGGGAAGGGAGTGGAGAAAAGTGAGGGGAGGGGAGAGGAGTGGGGAGGGGAGGGGTGGGGGTGTGGAGAGGAGTGGGGGTGTGGAGAGGAGTGGGTGGAGGGGAGTGGAGCGGAGCGGAGGGGAGGAGAGGTGTGAGGGAGGGGGAGGAGAGGAGTGGGGGAGGGGAGAGGAGAGGAGAGGAGTGGGGGAGGGGAGAGGAGAGGAGTGGGGGAGGGGAGAGGAGAGGAGTGGGGGAGAGGAGAGGAGAGGAGTGGGGGAGGGGAGAGGAGAGGAGTGGGGGAGAGGAGAGGAGAGGAGAGGAGTGGGGGAGGGGAGAGGAGAGGAGAGGAGTGGGGGGAGTGGAGAAAGGTGAGGGGAGAGGAGGAGTGGGGGTGGGGAGGGAGGGGAGAGTGGACTGGGTGAGGAGTGGGGGGGAGGGGAGAGGGGAGGAGTGGGGGGATAGGGGAGAGGAGTGGGGGGGAGAGGAGTGGGGGAGGGGAGAGGAGTGGGGAGGGGAGGGGAGAGGAGTGGGGAGCCGAGAGGAGAGGAGTGGGAGAGGGGAGAGGAGAGGAGAGGAGTGGGAGTGGGGGAGGAGTGGGAGTGGTGAGGAGGGAGGTGTGGGGGAGGGGAGCGGAGCGAAGTGGGGGGAGTGGACAGGAGCGGGAGGAGAGGGGGGGGCGGGGAGTGGAGAGGAGGGGGAGTGGAGATGAGTGGGGGGGAATGGGAGATGAGTGGGGTTGAGGTGGAGGGAGTTGACAGGAGGGGGAGGAGAGGAGTGGACGGGAGGGGGAGGAGAGGAGTGGGAGGCGAGGGGAGTGGGGAGGGAGAGGAGAGTGGACTGGGAGTGGAGTAGGGGAATGGGGAGTGGAGTGGGGGAATGGGGAGTGGAGTGGGGGAATGGGGAGTGGAGTGGGGGAATGGGGAGTGGAGTGGGGGAATGGGGAGTGGAGTGGGGGGAAGGGGAGTGGAGTGGGGGGAAGGGGAGTGGAGTGGGGGAAGGGGAGTGGAGTGGGGGAGGGGAGAGGAGTGGGGGAGGGGAGAGGAGTGGGGGAGGGGAGAGGAGTGGGGGAGGGGAGAGGAGTGGGGGAGGGGAGAGGAGTGGGGGAGGGGAGAGGAGAGGAGTGGGGGAGGGGAGAGGAGAGGAGTGGGGGAGGGGAGAGTAGAGGAGTGGGGGAGGGGAGAGGAGAGGAGTGGGGAGGGGAGAGGAGAGGAGTGGGGGAGGGGAGAGGAGAGGAGTGGGGAGGGGAGAGGAGAGGAGTTGTGGAGGGGAGAGGAGAGGAGTTGGGGAGGGGAGAGGAGAGGGGGAGGGGAGAGGAGAGGAGTGGGGGAGGGGAGAGGAGTGGGGAGGGGAGAGGAGTGGGGGAGGGGAGAGAGGGGAGAGTTGAGGAGTGGGGTAGGGGAGAGGAGAGGGGAGAGGAGAGGAGTGGGGGAGGGGAGAGGAGAGGTGTGGGGGAGGGGAAAGGAGGGGAGAGGAGAGGAGTGGGGGAGGGGAGAGGAGAGGAGTGGGGAGGGGAGAGGAGAGGTGTGGGGGAGAGGAGAGGAGCGGAGATAGGAGAGGAGTGGAGAGGGGAGAGCAGAGGAGAGGAGTGGCGGAGGGGAGAGGAGAGGAGTGAGGGAGGGGAGGAGAGGAGTGGTGGAGGGGAGGGGAGAGGAGAGGAGAGGACAGGAGGTGAGGAGAGGAGTGTGTGGGGAGAGGGGGGAGGAGGCGTGAGGGGAGAGGAGGGAGGGGAGAAGAGTGGGCGGAGGGGAGAGGAGTGGGTGAGGGGAGAGAGGAGTGGGTGTAGGGAGAGGAGTGGGGGTGGGGGGGAGAGGAGTGGGGGAGGGGAGAGGAAAGGAGTGCCCGAGGGGAGAGGTGAGGAGTGCCCGAGGGGAGAGGTGAGGAGTGGGGGGGAGTGGACAGAGGGGGAGGAGAGGAGGGGAAGGGAGCGGAGAAAAGTGAGGGGAGGGGAGAGGAGTGGGGGAGGGGAGAGGAGTGGAGAGGAGTGGGGAGAGGGGTAGGGGAGGGGAGAGGAGTGGGGAGTCGAGAGCGGTAGGGGTGTGGAGAGGAGTGGGGGTGTGGAGAGGAGTGGGGGTGTGGAGAGGAGTGGGGGTGTGGAGAGGAGTGGGGGTGTGGAGAGGAGTGGGGGTGTGGAGAGGAGTGGGGGTGTGGAGAGGAGTGGGGGTGTGGAGAGGAGTGGGGGTGTGGAGAGGAGAGGGGAAGGGGAGGGGAGGGGAGTGGAGCGGAGGGGAGGAGAGGGAGGGGAGGGGAGTGGAGCGGAGGGGAGGAGAGGTGAGAGGGAGGGGGAGGAGAGGAGTGGGGGAGGGGAGGGGAGAAGAGAGGAGTGGGGCTGGGGAGAGGAGAGGAGTGGGGGGGGGAGTGGAGAAAGGTGAAGGGAGGGGAGAGGAGGAGTGGGGGTGGGGATGGAGGGGAGAGTGGACTGGGAGAGGAGTGGGGGGAGGGGAGAGGAGTGGGGGGAGGGGAGAGGAGTGGGGGGGGAGAGGAGTGGGGGGGAGAGGAGTTGGGGGAGGGGAGAGGAGAGGAGTGGGGAGGGGAGAGGAGAGGAGAGGAGTGGGGGAGGGGAGAGGAGAGGAGTGGGGGAGAGGAGAGGAGTGGGGGACGGGAGAGGAGAGGAGTGGGGGAGGGGAGAGGAGTGCGGGGAGTGGACAGGAGGGGGAGGAGAGGAGGGGAGCGGAGGGGGGAGGGGAGAAAAGTGAGGGGAGGGGAGAGGAGGAGTGGGGGTGGGGAGGGAGAGGAGAGAGAACTGGGAGAGGAGTGGGGGAGGCGGGATGAGTGGGGGGGAGGGGAGAGGAGTGGGGGAGATGAGTGGGGGAGGGGAGAGGAGTGGGGGAGGGGAGAGGAGTGGGGAGGAGAGAGGAGTGGGGAGGAGAGAGGAGTGGGGAGGAGAGAGGGGTGGGGAGGAGAGAGGGGTGGGGAGGAGAGAGGAGTGGGGAGGAGAGAGGAGTGGGGAGGAGAGAGGAGTGGGGAGGAGAGAGGAGTGGGGAGGAGAGAGGAGTGGGGAGGAGAGAGGAGTGGGGAGGAGAGAGGAGTGGGGAGGAGAGAGGAGTGGGGAGGAGAGAGGAGTGGGGAGGAGAGAGGAGTGGGGAGGAGAGAGGAGTGGGGAGGAGAGAGGAGTGGGGAGGAGAGAGGAGTGGGGAGGAGAGAGGAGTGGGGAGGAGAGAGGAGTGGGGAGGAGAGAGGAGTGGGGAGGAGAGAGGAGTGGGGAGGAGAGAGGAGAGGGGAGGGGAGAGGAGTTGGGGAGGGGAGAGGAGTGGGGAGGAGAGAGGAGTGGGAGAGGGGAGGGTTGAGGAGTGGGGTAGGGGAGAGGAGAGGAGTGGGGGAGAGGAGAGGAAAGGAGTGGGGGAGGGGAGAGGAGAGGTGTTGTGGAGGGGAGAGGAGAGGAGAGGAGAGGAGAGGGGGAGGGGAGAGGAGACAAGATAGGAGAGCAGTGGGGAGGGGAGAGCAGAGGAGGGGAGTGGCGGAGGGGAGAGGAGAGGAGGGAGGGAGGGGAGGAGAGGAGAGGAGTGGTGGAAGGGAGGGGAGGGGAGAGGACAGGAGGTGAGGAGTGGGTGGGGAGAGGGGGGAGGAGGCGTGAGGGGAGAGGATGGAGGGGCGAGGAGTGGGCGGAGGGGAGAAGAGTGGGCGGAAGGGAGAGGAGAGAGTAGTGGGTGTCGGGAGAGGAGTGGGGGAGGGGGGGAAGAGCAGTGGGGGAGGGGGGGAAGAGCAGTGGGGGAGGGGAGAGGAGAGGAGTGCCCGAGGGGAGAGGTGAGCAGTGGGGGGGGAGTGGACAGAGGGGGAAGAGAGGAGGGGAAGGGAGTGGAGAAAAGTGAGGGGAGGGGAGAGGAGTGGGGAGGGGAGGGGTGGGGGTGTGGAGAGGAGTGGGGGTGTGGAGAGGAGTGGGTGGAGGGGAGTGGAGCGGAGCGGAGGGGAGGAGAGGTGTGAGGGAGGGGGAGGAGAGGAGTGGGGGAGGGGAGAGGAGAGGAGAGGAGTGGGGGAGGGGAGAGGAGAGGAGTGGGGGAGGGGAGAGGAGAGGAGTGGGGGAGAGGAGAGGAGAGGAGAGGAGTGGGGGAGGGGAGAGGAGAGGAGTGGGGGAGAGGAGAGGAGAGGAGTGGGGGAGGGGAGAGGAGAGGAGTGGGGGGAGTGGAGAAAGGTGAGGGGAGAGGAGGAGTGGGGGTGGGGAGGGAGGGGAGAGTGGACTGGGAGAGGAGTGGGGGGAGGGGAGAGGGGAGGAGTGGGGGGATAGGGGAGAGGAGTGGGGGGGAGAGGAGTGGGGGAGGGGAGAGGAGTGGGGAGGGGAGAGGAGTGGGGAGCCGAGAGGAGAGGAGTGGGAGAGGGGAGAGGAGAGGAGAGGAGTGGGAGTGGGGGAGGAGTGGGAGTGGTGAGGAGGGAGGTGTGGGGGAGGGGAGCGGAGCGAAGTGGGGGGAGTGGACAGGAGCGGGAGGAGAGGGGGGGCGGGGAGTGGAGAGGAGGGGGAGTGGAGATGAGTGGGGGGGAATGGGAGATGAGTGGGGTTGAGGTGGAGGGAGTTGACAGGAGGGGGAGGAGAGGAGTGGACGGGAGGGGGAGGAGAGGAGTGGGAGGCGAGGGGAGTGGGGAGGGAGA
Organism: Scyliorhinus torazame; assembly: GCF_047496885.1. NCBI lineage: Eukaryota > Metazoa > Chordata > Chondrichthyes > Carcharhiniformes > Scyliorhinidae > Scyliorhinus > Scyliorhinus torazame. The sequence continues at coordinate 145,783,491 of NC_092722.1, read as the reverse complement.
GGAGAGTGGACTGGGAGTGGAGTAGGGGAATGGGGAGTGGAGTGGGGGAATGGGGAGTGGAGTGGGGGAATGGGGAGTGGAGTGGGGGAATGGGGAGTGGAGTGGGGGGAAGGGGAGTGGAGTGGGGGGAAGGGGAGTGGAGTGGGGGAAGGGGAGTGGAGTGGGGGGAAGGGGAGTGGAGTGGGGGGAAGGGGAGTGGAGTGGGGGGGAAGGGGAGTGGAGTGGGGGGAAGGGGAGTGGAGTGGGGGGAAGGGGAGTGGAGTGGGGGGAAGGGGAGTGGAGTGGGGGGAAGGGGAGTGGAGTGGGGGGAAGGGGAGTGGAGTGGGGGGAAGGGGAGTGGAGTGGGGGGAAGGGGAGTGGAGTGGGGGGAAGGGGAGTGGAGTGGGGGGAAGGGGAGTGGAGTGGGGGGAAGGTGTGGAGTGGGGGGGGAAGGGGAGTGGAGTGGGGGGAAGGGGAGTGGAGTGGGGGAATGGGAGTGGAGTGGGAGGAAGGGGAGAGGAGAGGAGTGGGAAGGGTGGGGGAGGGGAGAGGAGTGGGGAGGAGAAAGGAGAGGAGTGGGGGAGAGGAGAGAAGAGGAGTGGGGAGAGGAGAGGAGTGGGGGAGGGGATAGGAGACGAGTGGGGGAGAGGAGAGAGTGGGGGAGGGGGGGGGAGGGGAGAGGGAAGTGGAGTTGGGGAGGGAGAGGAGTGGGAGAGGGGAGGGGAGGGGAGAGGAGTGGGTGGGGAGGAGTGGGCGGAGGGGAGAGGAGTGGGGAGGGGAGAGAGGAGTGGGTGTAGGGAGAGGAGGGGAGGTGAGAGAAGTGGGAGGGGAGAGGAGTGGGAGAGGAGAGGAGTGGGGGAGGGGAGAGGAGAGGAGTGGGGGTGGGGAGGGAGAGGAGTGGGGGAGGGGAGAGGAGAGGAGTGCGGGAGGGGAGAGGAGAGGAGGGGTGGGGAGGGAGAGGAGAGTGGACTGGGAGAGGAGTGGGGGGAGAGGAGATGAATGGGGGGGAGGGGAGTGGAGAGGAGAGGAGAGGAGTGGGAAGGGGAGGGGAGAGGAGAGGAGTGGGAAGGGGAGGGGATAGGAGACGAGTGGGGGAGAGGAGAGAGTGGGGGAGGGGAGATGAGTGGGGGAGGGGAGAGGGAAGTGGAGTGGGGGAGGGGAGGGAGAGGAGTGGGGGAGAGGAGTGGGGAGAGGAGAGGAGTGGGGGAGGGGAGAGGGAAGTGGAGTGGGGGAGGGGAGGGGAGGGGAGAGGAGAGGAGTGGGTGGGGAGAGGGGGAGGAGTGGGCGGAGGGGAGAGGAGTGGGGAGGGGAGAGAGGAGTGGGTGTAGGGAGAGGAGGGGAGGTGAGAGAAGTGGGAGGGGAGAGGAGTGGGAGAGGAGAGGAGTGGGGGAGAGGAGAGGAGAGGAGTGGGGGTGGGGAGGGAGAGGAGTGGGGGAAGGGGAGAGGAGAGGAGAGGAGTGGGGGTGGGGAGGGAGAGGAGTGGGGAGGGGAGAGGAGAGGAGAGGAGTGCGGGAGGGGAGAGGAGAGGAGGGGTGGGGAGGGAGAGGTGAGTGGACGGGGAGAGGAGATGCGTGGGGTAGGGGAGATGAGTGGGGAGAGGGGAGATGAATGGGGGGGAGGGGAGATGAATGGGGGGGAGGGGAGATGAGTGAGGGGGAGGGGAGATGAGTGGGGGTGAGGGGAGATGAGTGGGGGGGAGGGGAGATGAGTGGGGGGAGGGGAGATGAGTAGAGGGGTAGAGGTGGGGGGAGTGGACAGTAGAGGGGTGGGAAGGGAGAGGAGATTGGTCTGGGAGGGGAGAGAAGAGGAGAGGAGTGGGGGAAGGGAGAGGAGTGGGTAAGGGGAGGGGAGAGGAGAGGAGAGAGGAGAGGTGTGGGGGAGGAGAGGGGAGGAGACGGGAGAGGAGTGGGGGAGGGGAGAGGAGAGGAGTGGGGAGGAGAGGAGAGAGGAGTGGGGGAGGGGTGAGGTGAGGAGAGGAGGGGGAGAGGAGAGGAGTGGGGGAGGGGAGAGGAGAGGAGTAGTGAAGGGGAGAGGAAAGGAGTGGGGGAAGGGAGAGGAGAGGAGTGGGGAGGGGAGAGGAGTGGGTGCAGGAGTGGGGGTGGGGAGAGGAGTGGGGTGTGGGGAGAGGAGTGGTGTTAGGGGAGGGGAGTGGGGCAGGGGAGAGGAGAGGAGTGGGGGAGAGGAGGGTGGAGTGGAGTGTGGTTAGGGGAGTGGCGCAGGGGAGAGGAGGGGAGTGGGGAGTGGAGAGGAGAGAGGAGTGCGGGAGGGGAGAGGAGAGGAGTGGGGGAGCGGAAAGGAGAGGAGAGGAGAGGAGTGGGGGAGGAGAGGAGAGAGTAGTGGGGGAGTGGAGAGGAGTAGGGTAGGGGGGGAGAGGAGTGGGGGTGGGGAGAGGAGGGGAGTGGGGAGCGGAGAGGAGAGGAGTGGGGAGCGAAGAGGAGAGGAGTGGGGGAGGGGAGAGGATAGGCGAGGAGTGGGGAGGGGAGAGGAGAGGAGTGGGGGAGAGGAGAGGAGTGGGGGAGAGGAGAGGAGTGGGGAAGGGGTGAGGAGGGGAGAGGAGAGGGGAGAGGAGTGGGGGAGACAGAGGAGTGGGAAGGGGAGAGGAGAGGAGACAGGAGAGGAGTGGGGGAGAGGAGAGGAGAGGAGTGGGTGAGGGGAGAGGAGAGGAGAGGAGAGGAGTGGGGGAGGGGAGGAGAGAGGAGTGGGGGAGGGGAGGGGAGAGGAGTAGGGAAGGGGAGAGGAGAGGAGAGGAGTGGGGGAGGGGAGAGGAGAAGAGTGGGAAGGGGAGAGGAGTGAGTGCAGGAGTGGGGGTGGGGAGAGGAGTGGGGGTGGGGAGAGGAGAGGTGTTAGGGGAGGGGAGAGGAGAGGAGTGGGGGAGAGGAGGGTGGAGTGGAGTGTGGTTAGGGGAGTGGCGCAGGGGAGAGGAGGGGAGTGGGGAGTGGAGAGGAGAGAGGAGTGCGGGAGGGGAGAGGAGAGGAGTGGGGGAGCGGAAAGGAGAGGAGAGGAGTGGGGGAGGAGAGGAGAGAGTAGTGGGGGAGTGGAGAGGAGTAGGGTAGGGGGGAGAGGAGTGGGGATGGGGAGAGGAGTGGGGGTGGGGAGAGGAGTGGGGGTGGGGAGAGGAGGGGAGTGGGGAGCGGAGAGGAGAGGAGTGGGGGAGCGGAGAGGAGAGGAGTGGGGGAGGGGAGAGGATAGGCGAGGAGTGGGGGAGGGGAGAGGAGAGGAGTGGGGGAGAGGAGAGGAGTGGGGAAGGGGTGAGGAGGGGAGAGGAGAGGGGAGAGGAGAGGGGAGAGGAGTGGGGGAGAGGAGAGGAGTGGGGAAGGGGAGAGGAGAGGAGACAGGAGAGGAGTGGGGGAGGGGAGAGGAGAGGAGAGGAGTGGGTGAGGGGAGAGGAGAGGAGAGGAGTGGGGGAGGGGAGGGGAATGGAGTGGGGGAGGAGAGGAGAGAGGAGTGGGGGAGGGGAGAGGAGAGGAGTAGGGAAGGGGAGAGGAGAGGAGAGGAGTGGGGGAGGGGAGAGGAGAAGAGTGGGAAGGGGAGAGGAGTGAGTGCAGGAGTGGGGAGAGGAGTGGGGGTGGGGAGAGGAGAGGTGTTAGGGGAGGGGAGTGGGGCAGGGGAGAGGAGAGGAGTGGGGGAGAGGAGAGGAGGGTGGAGTGGAGTGTGGTTAGGGGAGTGGCGCAGGGGAGAGGAGGGGAGTGGTGAGGGGAGTGGGGAGTGGACAGAGGGGGAAGAGAGGAGGGGAGGGGAGAGGAGTGGGGACAGGAGTGGGGGAGGGGAGAGGTGTTGGGAGGGGAGAGGTGTTGGGAGGGGAGAGGTGTTGGGAGGGGAGAGGTGTTGGGAGGGGAGAGGAGTGGGGAGGGGAGAGGGGTGGGGGTGTGGAGAGGAGTGGGGATGTGGAGAGGAGTGGGGGGAGGGGAGTGGAGCGGAGGGGAGGAGAGGTGTGAGGGAGGGGGAGGAGAGGAGTGGGGGAGGGGAGAGGAGAGGAGAGGAGTGGGGGAGGGGCGAGGAGAGGAGTGGGGGAGGGGAGAGGAGAGGAGTGGGGAGGGGAGCGGAGCGGAGAGGAGAGGAGTGGGGGAGGGGAGAGGAGAGGAGTGGGGGGAGTGGAGAAAGGTGAGTGGAGAGGAGGAGTGGGGGTGGGGAGGGAGGGGAGAGTGGACTGGGAGAGGAGTGGGGGGAGGGGAGAGGAGTGGGGGGGAGGGGAGAGGGGAGGAGTCGGGGGATAGGGGAGAGGAGTGGGGGAGGGGAGAGGAGTGGGGAGGGGAGGGGAGAGGAGTGGGGAGCCGAGAGGAGAGGAGTGGGAGAGGGGAGAGGAGAGGAGAGGAGTGGGAGAGGGGAGAGGGGAGAGGAGAGAGGAGAGAGGAGAGGAGTGGGGGAGGGGAAAGGAGAGGAGTGGGGGAGGAGTGGGAGTGGTGAGGAGGGAGGTGTGGGGGAGGGGAGCGGAGAGAAGTGGGGGGAGTGGACAGGAGGGGGAGGAGAGGAGGGGCGGGGAGTGGAGATGAGTGGGGGCTTAGGGGAGATGAGTGGGGTAGAGGTGGGGGGAGTGGACAGGAGGGGGAGGAGAGGAGTGGGAGGCGAGGGGAGTGGGGAGGGAGAGGAGAGTGGACTGGGAGTGGAGTGGGGGGATGGGGAGTGGAGTGGGGGGATGGGGAGTGGAGTGGGGGGATGGGGAGTGGAGTGGGGGTAGGGGAGTGGAGTGGGGGGAAGGGGAGTGGAGTGGGGGGAAGGGGAGTGGAGTGGGGGGAAGGGGAGTGGAGTGGGGGGAAGGGGAGTGGAGTGGGGGGAAGGGGAGTGGAGTGGGGGGAAGGGGAGTGGAGTGGGGGGAAGGGGAGTGGAGTGGGGGGAAGGGGAGTGGAGTGGGGGGAAGGGGAGTGGAGTGGGGGGAAGGGGAGTGGGGTGGGGGGAAGGGGAGTGGAGTGGGGGGAAGGAGAGTGGATTGGGGGGAAGGGGAGTGGAGTGGGGGGAAGGGGAGTGGAGTGGGGGGAAGGGGAGTGGAGTGGGGGGAAGGGGAGTGGAGTGGGGGGAAGGGGAGTGGAGTGGGGGGAAGGGGAGTGGAGTGGGGGGAAGGGGAGTGGAGTGGGGGGAAGGGGAGTGGAGTGGGGGGGAGGGGAGTGGAGTGGGGGGAAGGGGAGTGGAGTGGGGGGAAGGGGAGTGGAGTGGGGGGAAGGGGAGTGGAGTGGGGGGAAGGGGAGGGGAGAGGAGTGGGGGAGAGGAGAGGAGTGGGAAGGGGAGGGGAGGGGAGTGGGGGAGGGGAGTGGAGTGGGGGATAGGAGAGGAGAGGAGTGGGGAGAGGAGAGGAGACGAGTGGGGGAGAGGAGAGAGTGGTGGAGGGGAGGAGAGAGGAGTGGGGGAGGGGAGATGGAAGTGGAGTGGGGGAGGGGAGAGGAGTGGGGGAGGGGAGGGGAGGGGAGAGGAGTGGGTGGGGAGAGGGGGAGGAGTGGGCGGAGGGGAGAGGAGTGGGGAGGGGAGAGAGGAATGGGTGTAGGGAGAGGGGAGAGGAGAGGAGTGGGGGAGGGGGGGAGAGGAGTGGGGGAGGGGTGAGGAGAGGAGTGCGGGAGGGGAGAGGAGAGGAGGGGTGGGGAGGGAGAGGAGAGTGGACTGGGAGAAGAGTGGGGGGAGAGGAGATGAGTGGGGAGATGAATGGGGGGAGGGGAGATGAGTGGGGGGGGAGTGGAGATGAGTGGGGGAGGGGAGATGAGTGGGGGGAGGGGAGATGAGGAGAGGGGTAGAGGTGGGGGTGTGGACAGTAGAGAGGTGGGAAGGGAGAGGAGATTGGTCTGGGAGGGGAGAGGGGAGAGAAGAGGAGAGGAGTGGGGGAGGGGAGAGGAGTGGGTAAGGGGAGGTGTGGGGGAGGGGAGAGGAGAGGGGAGGAGATGGGAGAGGAGTGGGGGAGGGGAGAGGAGTGGGGGGGGAGAGGAGTGGGGAGGGGTGAGGTGAGGAGTAGGGATGGGGAGAGGAGAGGATTGGAGTGGGGGAGGGGAGAGGAGAGGAGTGGGGAGGGGAGAGGAGTGGGTGCAGGAGTGGGGGTGGGGAGAGGAGTGGTGTTAGGGGAGGGGAGTGGGGCAGGGGAGAGGAGAGGAGGGTGGAGTGGCGTGTGGTTAGGGGAGTGGCGCAGGGGAGAGGAGGGGAGTGGGAGGGGAGAGGAGTGCGGGAGGGGAGAGGGGAGTAGTGGGGGAGCGGAGAGGAGTAGGGAAGTGGAGAGGAGAGGAGTAGGGTAGGGGGGAGAGGAGTGGGGGTGGGGAGAGGAGTGGGGGTGGGGAGAGGAGTGGGGGTGGGGAGAGGAGTGGGGGTGGGGAGAGGAGGGGAGTGGGGAGCGGAGAGGAGAGGAGTGGGGGAACGGAGAGGAGAGTAGTGGGGGAGGGGAGAGGAGAGGCGAGGAGTGGGGGAGGGGAGAGGAGTGGGGGAGAGGAGAGGAGTGGGGGAGAGGAGAGGAGTGGGGGAGAGGAGAGGAGTGGGGGAGAGGAGAGGAGTGGGGGAGAGGAGAGGAGTGGGGGAGAGGAGAGGAGTGGGGGAGAGGAGAGGAGTGGGGGAGAGGAGAGGAGTGGGGGAGAGGAGAGGAGTGGGGGAGAGGAGAGGAGTGGGGGAGAGGAGAGGAGTGGGGAAGGGGAGAGGAGAGGAGTGGGGAAGGGGAGAGGAGAGGAGTGGGGAAGAGGAGAGGAGTGGGGGAGAGGAGAGGTGTGGGGGAGAGGAGAGGAGTGGGGAAGGGGAGAGGAGAGGAGATAGGAGAGGAGTGGGGGAGGGGAGAGGAGAGGAGAGGAGTGGCGGAGAGGAGAGGAGTGGCGGAGGGGAGAGGAGATAGGAGAGGAGTGGGTGAGGGGAGAGGAGAGGAGAGGAGTGGAGGAGGGGAGAGGAGTGGGAGGGGAGTGGAGTGGAGTGGGGGAGGAGAGGAGTAGGGGAGAGGAGAGGAGTGGGGAGGGGAGAGGAGTGGGTGCAGGAGTGGGGGTGGGGAGAGGAGTGGGGGTGGGGAGAGGAGTGGTGTTAGGGGAGGGGAGTGGGGCAGGGGAGAGGAGAGGAGTGGGGGAGAGGAGAGGAGGGTGGAGTGGAGTGTGGTTAGGGGAGTGGCGCAGGGGAGTGGGGAGGGGAGAGGAGTGCGGGAGGGGAGAGGAGAGGAGTGGGGGAGCGGAAAGGAGAGCAGAGGAGAGGAGTGGGGGAGGAGAGGAGAGAGTAGTGGGGGAGAGGAGAGGAGTAGGGAAGTGGAGAGGAGAGGAGTAGGGTAGGGGGGGAGAGGAGTGGGGGTGGGGAGAGGAGGTGAGTGGGGAGCGGAGAGGAGAGGAGTGGGGGAGCGGAGAGGGGGTGGGGAGAGGGGAGGCGAGGAGTGGGGGAGGGGAGAGGAGTGGGGGAGGGGAGAGGAGAGAGGAGAGGAGTGGGGGAGGGGAGAGTTGAGGAGTGGGGGAGAGTTGAGGAGTGGGGAAGGGGAGAGGAGATAGGAGAGGAGTGGGGGAGGGGAGACGAGAGGAGAGGAGTGGCGGAGAGGAGAGGAGTGGCGGAGGGGAGAGGAGAGGAGAGGAGATAGGAGAGGAGTAGGGGAGGGGAGAGGAGTGGGAGGGGAGTGGAGTGGAGTGGGGGTGGGGGCGGAGTGGGTGTAGGGGTGGAGAGTGGGCGAGGGGAGGAGAAAGAAGGGGAGGAGTGGGTGAGGAGGGGAGAGGAGTGGCGGAGGGGAGAGGAGTGGGGGTGGGGAGAGGAGAGGCGAGGAGTGGGGGATGGGAGAGGAGTGAAGTGGAGCGGGGGAGAAGAGAGGAGTGAGGAGGGGAGAGGAGTGAGGAGGGGAGAGGTGTGGGGGAGGGGAGAGGAGAGGAGTTTGGGAGGGGAGAGGAGTGGGGGTGTGGAGGGGAGTGGTTGGAGGGGAGTGGAGTGGAGCAGACGGGAGGAGAGGAGTCTGGGAGGGGAGAGGAGAGGAGTCTGGGAGGGGAGAGGAGTGGGGGAGGGGAGAGGAGAGGAGTGTGGGAGGGGAGAGGAGAGGAGAGGAGTGGGGACGGGGAGGAAGAGAAGAGGACTGGTGGGGGAGTGGAGAGCAGTGGAGGGAGGGGGAGAGGAGTGGGGGAGGTGGGAGGGGTGGGGTGGGGAGAGGGGAGAGCAGTGGGGGTGGGGAGAGGAGAGGAGTGGAGAAGGTGAAAAGGAGAGAAGGGGAAGGAAGAGGAAGGGGAAAGAAGAAGAAGGAGAGGGAGAAGAGTGGGGGAGGGGTAGCGGAGGGTGAGGGGTGGGGAGGGGCAGGAGTGTTGGGGGGGAGGGGAGGAGTGGGGGGAGGGGAAAGGAGGAGTGGGGGGAGGGGAGAGGAGTGGGGGGGCGAGGAGAGGAAAGGGGTGGGGGAGGGAAGAGTGAGGGATGGATGAGGAGTGGGTAGGCATGAGGAGTGGGGGAGTGATGAGGAGTGGGGGAGGCGAGAGGAGAGGGGAGGGAAGAGGAGTGGGGTACAGGAGAGAAGTGGGGTGAGTAGAGAGGAGTGCGGGAGGGGAGAGAGGGGTGCGGGAGGGGAGAGAGGGGTGCGGAAGGGGAGAGAGGTGTGCGGGAGGGGAGTGAGGAGTGCGGGAGGGGAGTGAGGAGTGCGGGAGGGGAGTGAGGAGTGCGGGAGGGGAGTGAGGAGTGCGGGAGGGGAGTGAGGAGTGCGGGAGGGGAGTGAGGAGTGCGGGAGGGGAGTGAGGAGTGCGGGAGGGGAGTGAGGAGTGCGGGAGGGGAGTGAGGAGTGCGGGAGGGGAGTGAGGAGTGCGGGAGGGGAGTGAGGAGTGCGGGAGGGGAGTGAGGAGTGCGGGAGGGGAGTGAGGAGTGCGGGAGGGGAGTGAGGAGTGCGGGAGGGGAGAGGAGTGGCGGAGAGGAGAGGAGAAGGTGGAAAGGAGAAGAAGGGACAAGGGGGAAAGAAGAGAGGAGCAGAGGGTGAGAGGAGTATGGGAGGAGAGAGGAGTAGGGAAGGGGAGAGGAGAGGAGAGGAGAGGAGTGGGGGAGGGGTGACGAGAGGAGAGGAGTGGGGAGGGGAGAGGAGTGGGTGCAGGAGTGGGGGTGGGGAGAGGAGTGGGAGTGGGGAGAGGAGTGGTGTTAGGGGAGTGGGGGGAGAGGGGAGGGGAGAGGGGAGGGTAGAGGAGAGGAGAATGGGGGAGAGGAGAGGAGAGGAGAATGGGGGAAATGAGAGGAGATGGGGTGAATGGAAAGGTGAAGAGAAGGAGAGTAGTGGGGGAGTGGATTGGGGGGGGGAAGAGGAGAAGGGGGGAAGGAGAGGAGATGCGGTGAATGGAAAGGAGAGGAGATGGGGTGAATGGAAAGGAGAGGAGAAGGGGGAGGAGGAGTGGGGGAGGGAAGAGCAGAGCGGGGAGGAGGCAGACGAGGCAGGGGAGTTGAGAGGAGAGGGTTGGGAGGGGAGAGGAGAGCAGAGGAGTGGGAGAGGGCAAAGGAGAGGAGTGGGGAGGAGAGAGAGGAGAGGAACAGGGGAGGGGAGAGGAGTGGGGGTAGGGGAGAGGAGTGGGGGAGGGGAGAGGAATGGGGGGAGAGGGGAGGGGAGAGGGGGGAGAGGGGAGGAGTGGGGGAGTGGGGAGGGGAGAGGAGTGGGGGAGAGGAGAGGAGTGGGGGAGGGGAGGGGAGAGGAGAGGAGAGGAGTGGGGGAGGGGAGGGGAGAGGAGAGGAGTGGGGGAGGGGAGAGGAGGAGTGGGGGAGAGGAGGAGTGGGATAGGGGAGAGGAGTGGGGGAGGGGAGAGGAGTGGGGAGGGGAGGGGAGAGGTGGGGAGCCGAGAGGAGAGGAGTGGGAGAGGGGAGAGGAGTGGGCGGGGGGAGAGGAGGAGTGGGGGAGGGGAGAGGAGATAGGAGAGGGGTGGGGGAGGGGAGAGGAGTGGTGGAGGAGTGGGAGTGGTGAGGAGGGAGGTGTGGGGGAGGGGAGCGGAGAGAAGTGGGGTGAGTGGACAGGAGGGGGAGGGGAGGAGGGGCGGGGAGTGGAGGTGAGTGGGGGGGGAAGGGGAGATGAGTGGGGTAGAGGTGGGGGGAGTGGACAGGAGGGGGAGGAGAGGAGTGGGAGGCGAGGGGAGTGGGGAGGGAGAGGAGAGTGGACTGGGAGTGGAGTGGGGGGATGGGGAGTGGAGTGGGGGGATGGGGAGTGGAGTGGGGGGATGGGGAGTGGTGGGGGGATGGGGAGTGGAGTGGGGGGAAGGGGAGTGGAGTGGGGGGAAGGGGAGTGGAGTGGGGGGAAGGGGAGTGGAGTGGGGGGAAGGGGAGTGGAGTGGGGGGAAGGGGAGTGGAGTGGGGGGAAGGGGAGTGGAGTGGGGGGAAGGGGAGTGGAGTGGGGGGAAGGGGAGTGGAGTGGGGGGAAGGGGAGTGGAGTGGGGGGAAGGGGAGTGGAGTGGGGGGAAGGGGAGTGGAGTGGGGGGAAGGGGAGTGGAGTGGGGGGAAGGGGAGTGGAGTGGGGGGAAGGGGAGTGGAGTGGGGGGAAGGGGAGTGGAGTGGGGGGAAGGGGAGTGGAGTGGGGGGAAGGGGAGTGGAGTGGGGGGAAGGGGAGTGGAGTGGGGGGAAGGGGAGTGGAGTGGGGGGAAGGGGAGTGGAGTGGGGGGAAGGGGAGTGGAGTGGGGGGAAGGGGAGTGGAGTGGGGGGAAGGGGAGTGGAGTGGGGGGAAGGGGAGTGGAGTGGGGGGAAGGGGAGTGGAGTGGGGGAATGGGAGTGGAGTGGGAGGAAGGGGAGGGGAGAGGAGTGGGAAGGGGGGGGAGGGGAGAGGAGTGGGGGAGAGGAGATCAGTGGGGAGAGGGGAGATGAATGGGGGGGAGGGGAGATGAGTGGGGGGAGGGGAGATGAGTGGGGGAGGGTAGATGAGTGGGGGAGGGGAGATGAGTGGCGCGAGGGGAGATGAGGAGAGGGGTAGAGGTGGGGGGAGTGGACAGTAGAGAGGTGGGAAGGGAGAGGAGATTGGTCTGGGAGGGGAGAGGGGAGAGAAGAGGAGAGGAGTGGGGGAGGGGAGAGGAGTGGGTAAGGGGAGGTGTGGGGGACAGGAGAGGAGAGGGGAGGAGACGGGAGAGGAGTGGGGAGGGGAGAGGAGAGGAGGGGGAGAGGATAGGAGTGGGGGAGGAGAGGAGAGAGGAGTGGGGGAGGGGTGAGGTGAGGAGAGGAGGGGGAGAGCAGAGGAGTGGGGGAGGAGAGGAGAGAGGAGTGGGGAAGGGGAGAGGAGAGGAGTAGGGAAGGGGAGAGGAGTGGAGTGGGTGCAGGAGTGGGGGTGGGGAGAGGAGTGGTGTTAGGGGAGGGGAGTGGGGCAGGGGAGAGGAGAGGAGGGTGGAGTGGCGTGTGGTTAGGGGAGTGGCGCAGGGGAGAGGAGGGGAGTGGGGAGGGGAGAGGAGTGCGGGAGGGGAGAGGAGAGTAGTGGGGGAGCGGAGAGGAGAGGAGTAGGGTAGGAGGGGAGAGGAGTGGGGATGGGGAGAGGAGTGGGGGTGGGGAGAGGAGTGGGGGTGAGGAGGGGAGTGGGGAGCGGAGAGGAGAGGAGTGGGGGAACGGAGAGGAGAGGAGTGGGGGAGGGGAGAGGAGAGGCGAGGAGTGGGGGAGAGTTGAGGAGTGGGGGAGAGGAGAGGAGTGGGGGAGAGGAGAGGAGTGGAGGAGAGGAGTGGGGGAAAGGAGAGGAGTGGGGGAGAGGAGAGGAGTAGGGGAGAGGAGAGGAGTGGGGGAGAGGAGAGGAGTGGGGGAGAGGAGAGGAGTGGGGGAGAGGAGAGGAGTGGGGGAGAGGAGAGGAGTGGGGGAGAGGAGAGGAGTGGGGGAGAGGAGAGGAGTGGGGGAGAGGAGAGGAGTGGGGGAGAGGAGAGGAGTGGGGGAGAGGAGAGGAGTGGGGAAGGGGTGAGGAGAGGAGTGGGGAAGGGGTGAGGAGAGGAGTAGTGGAGAGGAGTGGGGGAGAGGAGAGGAGTGGGGAAGGGGAGAGGAGAGGAGATAGGAGAGGAGAGGAGTGGCAGAGGGGAGAGGAGAGGAGAGGAGTGGGGGAGGGGAGGGGAGTGGAGTGGAGTGGGGGGAGAGGAGAGGAGTAGAGGAGAGGAGTAGGGGAGAGGAGAGGAGTGGGGAGGGGAGAGGAGTGGGTGCAGGAGTGGGGGTGGGGAGAGGAGTGGGGGTGGGGAGAGGAGTGGTGTGAGGGGTGGGGCAGGGGAGAGGAGAGGAGGGTGGAGTGGAGTGTGGTTAGGGGAGTGGCGCAGGGGAGAGGAGGGGAGTGGGGAGGGGAGAGGAGTGCGGGAGGGGAGAGGAGAGGAGTGGGGGAGCGGAGAGGAGTGGGGGAGGAGAGGAGAGAGTAGTGGGGGAGAGGAGAGGAGTAGGGAAGTGGAGAGGAGAGGAGTAGGGTGGGGGGGCAGGAGTGGGGGTGGGGAGAGGAGTGGGGAGCAGGGAGGAGAGGAGTGGGGGAGCGGAGAGGCGAGGAGTGGGGAGGGGAGAGGAGAGGCGAGGAGTGGGGGAGGGGAGAGGAGTGGGGGAGGGGAGAGGAGAGAGGAGAGGAGTGGGGGAGGGGAGAGTTGAGGAGTGGGGGAGAGTTGAGGAGTGGGGAAGGCGAGAGGAGAGAGGATTGGGGGAGAGGAGAGGAGAGGAGTGGCGGAGAGGAGAGGAGTGGCGGAGGGGAGAGGAGAGGAGATAGGAGAGGAGTGGGTGAGGGGAGAGGAGAGGAGTGGGGGAGGGGAGGGGAGTGGAGTGGAGTGGGGGTGGGGGCGGAGTGGGTGGAGGGGTGGAGAGTGGGCGAGGGGAGGAGAAAGATTGGGGGAGGGGAGAGGTGGGAGAAGGGAAGAGGAGTGGGTGAGGAGGGGAGAGGAGAGGGGAGAGGAGTGGGGGAGGGGAGGGGAGAGGAGAGGAGATAGGAGAGGAGTGGGGGAGGGGAGAGGAGTGGCGGTGGGGAGAGGAGAGGCGAGGAGTGGGGGATGGGAGAGGAGTGAAGTGGAGCGGGGGAGAAGAGAGGAGTGAGGAGGGGAGAGGAGTGGGGTAGGGGAGAGGAGAGGAGTTTGGGAGGGGAGAGGAGTGGGGGTGTGGAGAGGAGTGGGGGGAGGGGAGTGGAGTGGAGCAGAGGGGAGGAGAGGAGTGAGGGAGGGGAGAGGAGAGGAGTGTGGGAGGGGAGAGGAGAGGAGTGTGGGAGGGGAGAGGAGTGGGGACAGGGAGGAAGAGAAGAGGACTGGTGGGGGAGTGGAGAGCAGTGGAGGGAGGGGGAGAGGAGTGGGGGAGGTGGGAGGGGAGTGGGGTGGGGAGAGGGGAGAGCAGTGGGGGTGGGAAGAGGGGCGAGGAGAGGAGTGGAGAAGGTGAAAAGGAGAGAAGGGGAAGGAAGAGGAAGGGGGAAGAAGGAGAGGGAGAAGAGTGGGGGAGGGGTAGTGGAGGGTGAGGGGTGGGGAGGGGCAGGAGTGTTGGGGGGGAGGGGAGGAGTGGGGGGAGGGGAGAGGAGGAGTGGGGGAGGGGAGAGGAGTGGGGGTGCGAGGAGAGGAAAGGGGTGGGGGAGGGAAGAGTGAGGGATGGATGAGGAGTGGGGGAGTGATGAGGAGTGGGGGAGGGATAAGGAGTGGGGGAGGCGAGAGAAGAGGGGAGGGGAGGGAAGAGGAGTGGGGTACAGGAGAGAAGTGGGGTGAGTAGAGAGGAGTGCGGGAGGGGAGAGAGGAGTGCGGGAGGGGAGAGAGGAGTGCGGGAGGGGAGAGAGGGGTGCGGGAGGGGAGTGAGGAGTGCGGGAGGGGAGTGAGGAGTGCGGGAGGGGAGTGAGGAGTGCGGGACGGGAGAGAGGAGTGCGGGAGAGGAGAGGAGAAGGTGGAAAGGAGAAGAAGGGACAAAGGGGAAAGAAGAGAGGAGCAGGGGGAGAGAAGAGTATGGGAGGAGAGAGGAGTAGGGAAGGGGAGAGGAGAGGAGAGGAGAGGAGTGGGGGAGAGGAGAGGAGAGGAGTGGGGAGGGGAGAGGAGTGGGTGCAGGAGTGGGGGTGGGGAGAGGAGTGGGGGTGGGGAGAGGAGTGGGGGTGGGGAGAGGAGTGGTGTTAGGGGAGGGGAGTGGGGGGAGAGGGGAGGGGAGGGGGAGGGGAGAGGGAGGGTAGAGGAGAGGAGAATGGGGAGAGGAGAGGAGAGGAGAATGGGGGAAATGAGAGGAGATGGGGTGAATGGAAAGGTGAAGAGAAGGAGAGTAGTGGGGGAGTGGAGTGGGGGGGGGGAGAGGAGAAGGGGGAAGGAGAGGAGATGGGGTGAATGGAATGGAGAGGAGAAGGGGGAGGAGGAGTGGGGGAGGGGAGAAGAGCAGAGCGGGGAGGAGGCAGAGGAGGCAGGGGAGTTGAGAGGAGAGGGTTGGGAGGGGAGAGGAGAGCAGAGGAGTGGGAGAGGGCAAAGGAGAGGAGTGGGGAGGAGAGAGAGGAGAGGAACAGGGGAGGGGAGAGGAGTGGGGGTAGGGGAGAGGTGGAGGAGGGGTGAGGAGTGGGGGGAGGGAGAGGGGAGGAGTGGGGGAGGGGAGAGGGGAGGAGTGGGGGAGTGGGGAGGGGAGAGGAGTGGGGGAGAGGAGAGGAGTGGGGGTAGGGAGGGGAGAGGAGAGGATTGGGGGAGAGGAGGGGAGGGGAGAGGAGAGGAGAGGAGTGGGGGAGGGGAGGGGAGAGGAGTGGGGGAGGGGAGGAGTGGGGAGGGGAGAGGAGAGGAGTGGGGGAGGGGAGAGGAGAGGAGTGGGGGAGGGGAGAGGAGAGTAGTGGGTGAGGGGAGAGGAGTGGGGGAGGGGAGGGGAGGGGAGAGGAGTGGGGGAGGGGAGAGGAGAGGAGTGGGGGAGGGGAGAGGAGAGGAGTGGGGGAGGGGAGAGGAGTGGGGAGGGGAGAGGAGTGGGGGAGGAGAGAGGAGAAGAGTGGGGGAGGGGAGAGGAGAGGAGTGGGGGTGGGGGCGGAGTGGGTGTAGGGGTGGAGAGTGGGCGAGGGGAGGAGAAAGAAGGTGGGAGGGGAGAGGTGGGAGTAGGGAAGAGGAGTGGGTGAGGAGGGGAGAGGGGAGAGGAGTGGGGAGGGGAGAGGAGAGGAGAGGAGGAGAGGAGAGGAGTGGGGAGGGGAGAGGAGAGGAGAGGAGTGGGGGAGGGGAGGGGAGAGGAGAGGAGATAGGAGAGGAGTGGGGGAGGGGAGAGGAGAGGAGTGGCGGAGGGGAGAGGAGTGAAGTGGAGCGGGGGAGAAGAGAGGAGTGAGGAGGGGAGAGGAGTGGGGGAGGGGAGAGGAGAGGAGTTTGGGAGGGGAGAGGAGAGGAGTGGGGGAGGGGAGAGGAGAGGAGTGTGGGAGGGGAGAGGAGAGGAGAGGAGTGGGGACGGGGAGGAAGAGAAGAGGACTGGTGGGGGAGTGGAGAGCAGTGGAGGGAGGGGGAGAGGAGTGGGGGAGGTGGAAGGGGAGTGGGGTGGGGAGAGGGGAGAGCAGTGGGGGTGGGGAGAGGGGAGGGGAGAGGAGAGGAGTGGAGAAGGTGAAAATGAAAGAAGGGGGAAGGAAGAGGAAGGGGAAAGAAGAAGAGGGAGAAGAGTGGGGGAGGGGTACCGGAGGGTGAGGGGTGGGGAGGGGCAAGAGTGTTGGGGGGGAGGGGGGGAGGGGAGAGGAGGAGTGGGGGAGGGAGAGGAGTGGGGGGGCGAGGAGAGGAAAGGGGTGGGGGAGGGAAGAGTGGGGGAGGGATGAGGAGTGGGGGAGGGATGAGGAGTGGGGGAGGGATGAGGAGTGGGGGAGGGATGAGGAGTGGGGGAGGGATGAGGAGTGGGGGAGGGATGAGGAGTGGGGGAGGGATGAGGAGTGGGGGAGGGATGAGGAGTGGGGGAGGGATGAGGAGTGGGGGAGGGATAAGGAGTGGGGGAGGGGAGAGAAGAGGAGAGGGGAGGGGAGGGAAGAGGAGTGGGGGACAGGAGAGAAGTGGGGTGAGTAGAGAGGAGTGCGGGAGGGGAGAGAGGAGTGCGGAAGGGGAGAGAGGAGTGCGGGAGGGGAGAGAGGGGTGCGGGAGGGGAGAGAGGGGTGCGGGAGGGGAGAGAGTAGTGCGGAAGGGGAGAGAGGAGTGCGGGAGGGGAGAGAGGAGTGCGGGAGGGGAGAGAGGGGTGCGGGAGGGGAGAGAGGGGTGCGGGAGGGGAGAGAGGGGTGCGGGAGGGGAGAGAGGGGTGCGGGAGGGGAGAGAGGGGTGCGGGAGGGGAGAGAGGGGTGCGGGAGGGGAGTGAGGGGTGCGGGAGGGGAGTGAGGAGTGCGGGACGGGAAAGAGGTGTGCGGGAGAGGAGAGGAGAAGGTGGAATGGAGAAGAAGGGAGAAGGGGGAAAGAAGAGAGGAGAAGGGGGAGAGAGGAGTATGGGAGGAGAGAGGAGAGGAGTAGGGAAGGGGAGAGGAGAGGAGAGGAGTGGGGGAGGGGAGAGGAGAGGAGAGGAGTGGGGAGGGTAGAGGAGTGGGTGTGGGGGTGGGGAGAGGAGTGGGGGTGGGGAGAGGAGTGGTGTTAGGGGAGGGGAGTGGGGGGAGAGGGGAGGGTAGAGGAGAGGAGAATGGGGGAGAGGAGAGGAGAATGGGGGAAATGAGAGGAGATTGGGTGAATGGAAAGGTGGAGAGAAGGAGAGTAGTGGGGGAGTGGAGTGGGGGGGAGGAAGAGGAGAAGGGGGGAAGGAGAGGAGATGGGGTGAATGGAAAGGAGAGGAGATGGGGTGAATGGAAAGGAGAGGAGAAGGGGGAGGAGGAGTGGGGGAGGGGAGAAGAGCAGAGAGGGGAGGAGGCAGAGGCAGGGGAGTTGAGAGGAGAGGGTTGGGAGGGGAGAGGAGAGCAGAGGAGTGGGAGAGGGCAAAGGAGAGGAGTGGGGAGGAGAGAGAGGAGAGGAACAGGGGAGGGGAGAGGAACAGGGGTGGGGAGAGGAGTGGGGGTAGGGGAGAGGAGTGGGGGAGGGGAGAGGAGTGGGGGGAGAGGGGAGGGGAGGAGTGGGGGAGGGGAGAGGGGAGGAGTGGGGGTGGGGAGGGGAGAGGAGTGGGGGAGGGGAGAGGAGAGGAATGGGGGAGGGGAGAGGAGAGGAGTGGGGGAGTGGGGGAAGGGAGAGGAGGAGTGGGGGAGAGGAGGAGGGGAGGAGTAGGGAGGGGAGAGGAGAGGATTGGGGGAGAGGAGAGGAGTGGGTGAGGGGAGGGAGAGGAGAGGAGTGGGCGGGGGGAGAGGAGGAGTGGGGGAGGGGAGAGGAGGAGTGGGGGAGGGGGAGGAGAGAGGAGAGGAGTGGGGGAGGGGAGAGGAGAGGAGAGGAGAGGAGTGGGGAGGGGAGAGGAGAGGAGTGGGGGAGGGGAGAGGAGAGGAGTGGCGAGGGGAGAGGAGAGGAGTGGGGGAGGGGAGAGGAGAGTAGTGGGTGAGGGGAGAGGAGTGGGGGAGGGGAGGGGAGGGGAGAGGAGTGGGGGAGGGGAGAGGAGTGGGGGAGGGGAGAGGAGAGGAGTGGGGGAGGGGAGAGGAGAGGAGTGGGGGAGGGGAGAGGAGTGGGGAGGGGAGAGGAGTGGGGGAGGAGAGAGGAGAAGAGTGGGGGAGGGGAGAGGAGAGGAGTGGGGAAGGGGAGAGGAGAGGAGTGGCGAGGGGAGAGGAGAGGAGTGGGGGAGGGGAGAGGAGAGTAGTGGGTGAGGGGGAGAGGAGTGGGGGAGGGGAGGGGAGGGGAGAGGAGTGGGGGAGGGGAGAGGAGAGGAGTGGGGGAGGGGAGAGGAGAGGAGTGGGGGAGGGGAGAGGAGAGGAGTGGGGGAGGGGAGAGGAGTGGGGGAGGAGAGAGGAGAAGAGTGGGGGAGGGGAGAGGAGAGGTGGGGAAGGGGAGAGGAGAGGAGTGGGGGAGGGGAGAGGAGAGGAGTGGGGGAGGGGACGGGAGAGGAGAGGAGAGGAGTGGGGGAGAGGAGAGGAGAGTGGGGAGGTGAGAGGAGTGGGGGAGGAGAGAGGAGAGGAGTGAGGGAGGGGAGAGGAGTGGGGAGGGGAGAGGAGTGGGGGAGGAGAGAGGAGAAGAGTGGGGGAGGGGTGAGGAGAGGAGTGGGGAAGGGGAGAGGAGAGGAGTGGGGGAGGGGAGAGGAGAGGAGTGGGGGAGGGGACGGGAGAGGAGAGGAGAGGAGTGGGGGAGAGGAGAGGAGTGGGGGAGGGGACGGGAGAGGAGAGGAGATGAGTGGGGGAGGGGAGAGGAGAGGAGTGCGGTAGGAGAGGGGAGGGGAGAGAGGAGTAGGGGAGAGTAGAGGAGAGGAGTGGGGAGGGGAGGGGAGGGGAGTGGAGCGGGCAGGAGGGGAGAGGAGTGTGGGGAGAGGAGAGGAGTGGGGAGAAGGGAAGAGCAGAGGACTGGAAGAATGTGAGAGGAGAGTCAGGAGGGAAGAGCAGTGGCGAGGAGTGGGGTGAAGGGAGTGGCGAGGAGTGGGAGGAGAGGAGAGGAGTGAGGGGAGAGATGAGGAGTGGGGGGAGGGGAGAGGAGAGAGCGAGGTGAGAGTAGTGGGGGCAGGGGAGAGGAGTGGGCGGAGGGGAGAGGAGTGTGGGGAGAGGAGAGGAGTGGGGGGAAGGGAAGAGCAGAGGACTGGAGGGATGTGAGAGGAGAGTCAGGACGGAAGAGCAGTGGCGAGGAGTGGGGTGAAGGGAGTGGCGAGGAGTGGGGTGTGAGGAGAGGAGAGGAGTGGGGGAGGCAAGAGGGGCGAGGATGGGAGAGGAGAGGACGGGAGTTGCTGGGAGGAGACGAGAAGGGGGAAAGGAGAGGAGTGGGGCGAGGAGAGGGGATGGGGCGAGAGGAAAGCAGTGGACGGAGAGGTCTGGTGGGGAAGGGAGGAGAGGAGTGGTTGGGGAGAAGAAGGTGGGGAGAGAGGAGAGGATTGGGGGGAGGGGAGAGGAGAGTGGGGTGAGGTGACAGGAGCGGAGAAGTGGGGGAGGGGAGAGGATTGGAGTGGAGTGGGGGAGGGGAGAGGAGAGGAGTTAGGGGAGGGGAGGGGAGAGGAGAGGAGTGGGGGAGGGGAGAGGAGAGGAGTGCGGTAGGAGAGGGGAGGGGAGAGAGGAGTAGGGGAGAGTAGAGGAGAGGATTGGGGAGGGGAGGGGAGGGGAGTGGAGCGGGCAGGAGGGGAGAGGAGTGTGGGGAGAGGAGAGGAGTGGGGAGAAGGGAAGAGCAGAGGACTGGAAGAATGTGAGAGGAGAGTCAGGAGGGAAGAGCAGTGGCGAGGAGTGGGGTGAAGGGAGTGGCGAGGAGTGGGAGGAGAGGAGAGGAGTGAGGGGAGAGATGAGGAGTGGGGGGAGGGGAGAGGAGAGAGCGAGGTGAGAGTAGTGGGGGCAGGGGAGAGGAGTGGGCGGAGGGGAGAGGAGTGTGGGGAGAGGAGAGGAGTGGGGGGAAGGGAAGAGCAGAGGACTGGAGGGATGTGAGAGGAGAGTCAGGACGGAAGAGCAGTGGCGAGGAGTGGGGTGAAGGGAGTGGCGAGGAGTGGGGTGTGAGGAGAGGAGAGGAGTGGGGGAGGCAAGAGGGGCGAGGATGGGAGAGGAGAGGACGGGAGTTGGGGGAGGAGACGAGAAGGGGGAAAGGAGAGGAGTGGGGCGAGGAGAGGGGATGGGGCGAGAGGAAAGCAGTGGACGGAGAGGTCTGGTGGGGAAGGGAGGAGAGGAGTGGTTGGGGAGAAGAAGGTGGGGAGAGAGGAGAGGATTGGGGGGAGGGGAGAGGAGAGTGGGGTGAGGTGACAGGAGCGGAGAAGTGGGGGAGGGGAGAGGATTGGAGTGGAGTGGGGGAGGGGAGAGGAGAGGAGTTAGGGGTGGGGAGGGGAGAGGAGAGGAGTGGGGGAGGGGAGAGGAGGGAGGAGTGGAGTGGGGGAGAGGTGAGGAGTGGGGGGAAGGGAGAGGAGCGGAATTGGGGGAGAGGAGCGGGGAGGAGGGAAGATGAGGGGAGGAGGGAAGAGTAGATGGGTGGGGGAGGAGGGAAGAGTAGATGGGTGGGAGAGGGGGAGGGGAGAGGAGTGGAGTGAGGGTAGGGGAGCAGAGTGGGTGCAGGAGTGGGGGTAGAGGAGAGGAGTTGGGGTAGAGGAGAGGAGTGGGGGTGGGGAGAGGAGTGGGGGTGGGGAGAGGAGTGGGGGTGGGGAGAGGAGTGGGGGTGGGGAGAGGAGTGGGGGTGGGGAGAGGAGTGGGGGTGGGGAGAGGAGTGTGGGTGGGGAGAGGAGTGGGGGTAGGGGAGAGGAGTGGGGAGGGGGGAGAGGGGGAGGGGAGAAGGGAGGTGGGGGAGGGGAGAGGGGAGGAGTGGGGGAGGGGAGAGGAGAGGAGTGGGGGAGAGGAGAGGAGTAGGGGAGGGGAGTGGAGAGGAGTGGGGGAGGGGAGAGGAGAGGAGTGGGCGGGGGGAGAGGAGAGGAGTGGGAGAGGGGAGGAGGGGAGAGGGGAGGAGTGGAGAGGGGAGGAGTGGGGGAGGGGAGAGGAGAGGAGTGGGGGAGGGGAGAGGAGAGGAGTGGGGGAGAGGAGAGGAGAGGAGTGGGGGAGGGGAGAGGAGTGGAGTGGGGGAGGGGAGAGGAGAGGAGTGGGGGAGGGGAGGGGAGAGGAGAGGAGAGGAGTGGGGGAGGGGAGAGGAGAGGAGTGGGGGAGGGGAGAGGAGAGGAGTGGGGGAGGGGAGAGGAGAGGAGTGGGGGAGGGGACAGGAGTGGAGTGAGGGTAGGGGAGCAGAGTGGGTGCAGGAGTGGGGGTAGAGGAGAGGAGTTGGGGTAGAGGAGAGGAGTGGGGGTGTTGAGAGGAGTGGGGGTGGGGAGAGGAGTGGGGGTGGGGAGAGGAGTGGGGGTGGGGAGAGGAGTGTGGGTGGGGAGAGGAGTGGGGGTAGGGGAGAGGAGTGGGGAGGGGGGAGAGGGGGAGGGGAGAAGGGAGGTGGGGGAGGGGAGAGGGGAGGAGTGGGGGAGGGGAGAGGAGAGGAGTGGGGGAGAGGAGAGGAGTGGGGGAGGGGGAGGGGAGTGGAGAGGAGTGGGGGAGGGGAGAGGAGAGGAGTGGGCGGGGGGAGAGGAGAGGAGTGGGAGAGGGGAGGAGGGGAGAGGGGAGGAGTGGGGAGGGGAGAGGGGAGGAGTGGGGAGGGGAGAGGGGAGGAGTGGGGGAGGGGAGAGGAGAGGAGTGGGGGAGGGGAGAGGAGAGGAGTGGGGGAGGGGAGAGGAGAGGAGTGGGGGAGGGGAGAGGAGAGGAGTGGGGGAGGGGAGAGGAGAGGAGTGGGGGAGGGGAGAGGAGAGGAGTGGGGGAGGGGAGAGGAGAGGAGTGGGGGAGGGGAGAGGAGAGGAATGGGGCAGGGGAGAGGAGAGGAGTGGGGGAGGGGAGGGGAGAGTAGAGGAGTGGGGGAGGGGAGAGGAGTGGGGGAGGGGACGGGAGAGGAGAGGAGTGGGCGGGGGAGAGGAGGAGTGGGGGAGGGGAGAGGAGAGGAGTTGGGGAGGGGAGAGGAGCGGTGGAGGGGAAAGGAGAGGAGTGGCAGGCGGGAGGTGTGGGGGCAGAGGAGGAGAGGACTGGAGAAGGGGGAGGAGAGGAGAAGGGGGGAACAGAGGAGATGGGGAGAGAGAAGAGGAGGAAAGGAGTCGGGCGAGTTGGGGGAAGTGGAGGGATCGAAGAGGCGAGGAGGGGTGAGGGGAGAGGATTGCATGAAGGGTGAGAAGTGCGGGAGGGGAGAGGATGAGGGGAGAGGAGAGGAGATTAGTGGGGGAGGGGAGGGGAGAGGAGTGGGGTAGGGTAGGGGAGGGGAGAGAGGAGTGGGGGAGGGGAGAGGAGAGGGGAGGGGAGAGGAGAGGACCGGGCAGGAGGGGAGAGGAGTAGAGTGGGGGGGCTGGGAGAGGGGTCGAGTGGGTGGAGAGGGGAGGGGAGAGGAGAGGGCGGGAGGGGGGAGAGGATGGGATGAGTGGGGGTAGAGGAGGAGAAGAGTGGGAAGAGGGGGGGAGAGGAGAGGAGAGGAGAGGAGTGGGGGCGGGGAGGGGAGAGGAAGGGGGTGGGAGAGGTGAGGAGTGGGGGCGGAGGGAGAGGGGTGGAGAAGGGAAAAATGAGAGGAGAAGGTGGAAAGGGAATGGAGAAGAAGAAGGGGAAAGGAGAGGAAAGGAGAAGGGGGAGAGGAGTGGGGGGAAGAGGAGTGGTGTGGTCGGTGAGGGCGAGAGGAGATGTCTGGTGGTGAGGGGGTAGCGGAGTGGGGGGGGAGGGGACAGGAGAAGAGTGGTGGGGGATGAGTGGGGGAGGGGGGTGGAGAAGTGGGGGGAGGGGAAAGGAGAGAGCGAGGTGAGAGTAGTGGGGGCAGGGGAGAGGAGTGTGGGGAGAGGAGAGGAGTGGGGGGAAGGGAAGAGCAGAGGAATGGAGGGATGTGAGAGGAGAGTCAGGAGGGAAGAGCAGTGGCAAGGAGTGGGGTGAGGGGAGTGGCGAGGAGTGGGGTGAGAGGAGAGGAGAGGAGTGAGGGGAGAGATGAGGAGGGGGGAGGGGAGAGGAGAGGAGTGCGGGGAGGCAAGAGGGGCGAGGATGGGAGAGGAGAGGACAGGAGTTGGGGGAGGAGACGAGAAGGGGGAGAGGAGAGGAGTGGGGGCGAGGAGAGGAGATGGGGCGAGAGGAAAGCAGTGGACGGAGAGCTGTGGTGGGGAAGGGAGGAGAGGAGTGGTTGGGGAGAAGAAGGTGGGGAGAGAGGAGAGGATTGGGGGGAGGGGAAAGGAGAGTGGGGTGAGGTGACAGGAGCGGAGAAGTGGGGGAGGGGAGAGGATTGGAGAGTAGTGGGTGGAGGGGAGAGGAGAGGAGTTAGGGGAGGGGAGAGGAGAGGAATGGGGGAGGGGAGAGGAGGGAGGAGAGGAGTGGGGGGAGGTGAGGAGTGTGGGGAAGGGAGAGGAGCGGGGAGGAGGGAAGAGTAGATGAGTGGGGGAGGGGAGGAGAGAGGAGTGGGAGAGGAGAGAGGAGTGCAAGAGGGGAGTGGGGGAGGGGAGAGGACTGGGGTGGGGGAGGGGAGTGGAGTGGGGGAGGGGAGAGGAGAGGTGTGGGGGAGGGGAGAGGAGTGGGGACAGGGGAGGAAGAGAAGAGGACTGGTGGGGGAGTGGAGAGCAGTGTAGGGAGGGGGAGGGGAGGGAGGAGGGGAGAGGAGAGGAGTGGAGGTGAAAAGGAGAGAAGGGGGAAGGACGAGGAAGGGGAAAGGAGAAGAAGGAGAGGGAGAGGCAGGAGTGGGGGAGGGATGGGGTGGGGAGGGGTGGGGTGGGGGAGGGGGAGGAGTGGGGTGGAGGGGAGAGGATAGGGGTGAGGGGAGAGGAAAGGGGTGAGGGAAGAGGAGTGGGGGAGGGAAGAGGAGTGGGGGAGGGGAGAGAGGAGTGGGGGAGGGGAGAGAGGAGTGGGGGAGGGGAGAGAGGAGTGGGGGAGGGGAGAGAGGAGTGCGGGAGGGGAGAGAGGAGTGCGGGAGGGGAGAGAGGAGTGCGGGAGGGGAGAGAGGAGTGCGGGAGGGGAGAGAGGAGGGCGGGAGGGGAGAGAGGAGGGCGGGAGGGGAGTGAGGAGGGCGGGAGGGGAGTGAGGAGGGCGGGAGGGGAGAGAGGAGTGCGGGAGGGGAGAGAGGAGTGCGGGAGGGGAGAGGAGAGGAGAAGGTGGAAAGGAGAAGAAGGGAGAAGGGGGACAGAAGAGAAAAGAAGGGGGAGAGAGGAGTATGGGAGGAGAGAGGAGAGGAGAAGGGTGGAAAGTAGAGGAGTGTGAGGAGGGGAGTGTGGGAGGGTAAAGGAGAGGAGAATGGGGGAGAGGAGAGGAGAATGGGGGAAATGAGGAGATGGTGTGAATGGAAAGGTGAAGAGAAGGAGAGTAGTGGGGGAGTGGAGTGGGGGGAGGGGAGAGGAGAAGGGGGGAAGGAGAGGAGATGGGGTGAATGGAAAGGAGAGGAGGAGTGGGGGGAGGGGAGAAGAGCAGAGCGGGGAGGAGGCAGAGGAGGCAGGGGAGTTGAGAGGAGATGGTTGGGAGGGGAGAGGAGAGCAGAGGAGTGGGGAGGGCAAAGGAGAGGAGTGGGGAGGAGAGAGGAGAGGAGCAGTGGAGGGAGAGGAGTGGGGAAGGAGAGGAGGAGGAGAGACGTGGGCAGAGAGGAGAGACGTGGGCAGAGAGGAGAGACGTGGGCAGAGAGGAGAGGAGTGCGGGAGGGGAGAGGAGTGCGGGAGGGGAGAGGAGTGTGGGTAGGGGAGAGGAGTGGGGGAGGGGTGAGGAGTGGGGGAGGGGAGAGGAGAGGAGTGGGGGAGGAGAGAGGAGAGGAGTGGGGGAGGGGAGAGGAGTGGGGGAGGGGAGAGGAGAGGAGTGGGGAGGAGAGAGGAGAGGAGTGGGGGAGGGGATAGGAGAGGAGTGGGGGAGAGGAGAGGAGTGGGGGAGGGGAGAGGAGTGGGGGAGGGGAGAGGAGTGGGGGAGAGGCGAGGAGTGGGGGAGAGGCGAGGAGTGGGGGAGAGGCGAGGAGTGGGGGAGAGGCGAGGAGTGGGGGAGAGGCGAGGAGTGGGGGAGAGGCGAGGAGTGGGGGAGAGGCGAGGAGTGGGGGAGAGGCGAGGAGTGGGGGAGAGGCGAGGAGTGGGGGAGAGGCGAGGAGTGGGGGAGAGGCGAGGAGTGGGGGAGAGGCGAGGAGTGGGGAGGGGAGAGGAGAGGAGTGGGCGGGGGGAGGAGGAGTGGGGGAGGGGAGAGGAGAGGAGTGGCGGAGGGCAGAGGAGAGGAGAGGAGTGGGGGAGGGGAAAGGAGAGGAGTGGCAGGTGGGAGGTGTGGGGGCAGAGGAGGAGAGGAGAGGAGAAGGGGGAGGAGAGGAGAAGGGGAGAGTAGAGGAGATGGGGAGAGAGAAGAGGAGGAAAGGAGTGGGGCGAGTTGGGGGAAGTGGAGGGATCGAAGAGGCGAGAGGAGGGGGAGAGGAGTAGGGGGAGAGGAGTGGTGTGGTCGGGGAGGGGGAGAGGAGAGGTCTGGTGGTGAGGGGTTAGTGGAGTGCGGGGGGGGAGGGGACAGGAGAAGAGTGGTGGAGGATGAGTGGGGGGAGGGGGAAGGAGAAGAGGGGGTAGGAGAGGAGGAGAGGAGAGGAGTGGGGAGGGGAGAGGAGTGGGGGAGGGGAGTGGGGGGAGGTGAGGAGTGGGGAAGGGAGAGGAGCGGAATTGGGGGAGAGGAGCGGGGAGGACAGAAGATGAGGGGAGGAGGGAAGAGTAGATGAGTGGGGGAGTGGAGAGGAGAGGAGTTGGGGGGAGGTGACAGGAGAGGAGGGGGGAGGGAGAGGAGTGGGGGAGGGGAGGAGTTGGGAATGGGAGATGGGAGAGGAGTGGGGGAGGGGAGAGGAGAGGAGTGGGGGAGGGGAGAGGAGTGGGCGGAGGGGAGAGGAGCGGGGAGGAGGGAAGAGTAGATGAGTGGGGGAGGAGAGGAGAGAGGAGTGCAAGAGGGGAGTGGGGGAGGGGAGAGGACTGGGGTGGGGGAGGGGAGTGGAGTGGGGGAGGGGAGAGGAGAGGTGTGGGGGAGGGGAGAGGAGTGGGGACAGGGGAGGAAGAGAAGAGGACTGGTGGGGGAGTGGAGAGCAGTGTAGGGAGGGGGAGGGGAGGGAGGAGGGGAGAGGAGAGGAGTGGAGGTGAAAAGGAGAGAAGGGGGAAGGACGAGGAAGGGGAAAGGAGAAGAAGGAGAGGGAGAGGCAGGAGTGGGGGAGGGATGGGGTGGGGAGGGGTGGGGTGGGGGAGGGGGAGGAGTGGGGTGGAGGGGAGAGGAAAGGGGTGAGGGGAGAGGAAAGGGGTGAGGGAAGAGGAGTGGGGGAGGGAAGAGGAGTGGGGGAGGGGAGAGAGGAGTGCGGGAGGGGAGAGAGGAGTGCGGGAGGGGAGAGAGGAGTGCGGGAGGGGAGAGAGGAGGGCGGGAGGGGAGAGAGGAGGGCGGGAGGGGAGTGAGGAGGGCGGGAGGGGAGTGAGGAGGGCGGGAGGGGAGAGAGGAGTGCGGGAGGGGAGAGAGGAGTGCGGGAGGGGAGAGGAGAGGAGAAGGTGGAAAGGAGAAGAAGGGAGAAGGGGGACAGAAGAGAAAAGAAGGGGGAGAGAGGAGTATGGGAGGAGAGAGGAGAGGAGAAGGGTGGAAAGTAGAGGAGTGTGAGGAGGGGAGTGTGGGAGGGTAAAGGAGAGGAGAATGGGGGAGAGGAGAGGAGAATGGGGGAAATGAGAGGAGATGGTGTGAATGGAAAGGTGAAGAGAAGGAGAGTAGTGGGGGAGTGGAGTGGGGGGAGGGGAGAGGAGAAGGGGGGAAGGAGAGGAGATGGGGTGAATGGAAAGGAGAGGAGGAGTGGGGGGAGGGGAGAAGAGCAGAGCGGGGAGGAGGCAGAGGAGGCAGGGGAGTTGAGAGGAGATGGTTGGGAGGGGAGAGGAGAGCAGAGGAGTGGGGAGGGCAAAGGAGAGGAGTGGGGAGGAGAGAGGAGAGGAGCAGTGGAGGGAGAGGAGTGGGGAAGGAGAGGAGGAGGAGAGACGTGGGCAGAGAGGAGAGACGTGGGCAGAGAGGAGAGACGTGGGCAGAGAGGAGAGGAGTGCGGGAGGGGAGAGGAGTGCGGGAGGGGAGAGGAGTGTGGGTAGGGGAGAGGAGTGGGGGAGGGGTGAGGAGTGGGGGAGGGGAGAGGAGAGGAGTGGGGGAGGAGAGAGGAGAGGAGTGGGGGAGGGGAGAGGAGTGGGGGAGGGGAGAGGAGAGGAGTGGGGAGGAGAGAGGAGAGGAGTGGGGGAGGGGATAGGAGAGGAGTGGGGGAGAGGAGAGGAGAGGAGTGGGGGAGGGGAGAGGAGAGGAGTAGGGGAGGGGAGAGGCGAGGAGTGGGGGAGAGGCGAGGAGTGGGGGAGAGGCGAGGAGTGGGGGAGAGGCGAGGAGTGGGGGAGAGGCGAGGAGTGGGGGAGAGGCGAGGAGTGGGGGAGAGGCGAGGAGTGGGGGAGAGGCGAGGAGTGGGGGAGAGGCGAGGAGTGGGGGAGAGGCGAGGAGTGGGGGAGAGGCGAGGAGTGGGGGAGAGGCGAGGAGTGGGGGAGAGGCGAGGAGTGGGGAGGGGAGAGGAGAGGAGTGGGCGGGGGGAGGAGGAGTGGGGGAGGGGAGAGGAGAGGAGTGGGGGAGGGCAGAGGAGAGGAGAGGAGTGGGGGAGGGGAAAGGAGAGGAGTGGCAGGTGGGAGGTGTGGGGGCAGAGGAGGAGAGGAGAGGAGAAGGGGGAGGAGAGAAGAAGGGGGAGGAGAGGAGAAGGGGAGAGTAGAGGAGATGGGGAGAGAGAAGAGGAGGAAAGGAGTGGGGCGAGTTGGGGGAAGTGGAGGGATCGAAGAGGCGAGAGGAGGGGGAGAGGAGTAGGGGGAGAGGAGTGGTGTGGTCGGGGAGGGGGAGAGGAGAGGTCTGGTGGTGAGGGGTTAGTGGAGTGGGGGGGGGGGAGGGGACAGGAGAAGAGTGGTGGAGGATGAGTGGGGGGAGGGGGAAGGAGAAGAGGGGGTAGGAGAGGAGGAGAGGAGAGGAGTGGGGAGGGGAGAGGAGTGGGGGAGGGGAGTGGGGGGAGGTGAGGAGTGGGGAAGGGAGAGGAGCGGAATTGGGGGAGAGGAGCGGGGAGGACAGAAGATGAGGGGAGGAGGGAAGAGTAGATGAGTGGGGGAGTGGAGAGGAGAGGAGTTGGGGGGAGGTGACAGGAGAGGAGGGGGGAGGGAGAGGAGTGGGGGAGGGGAGGAGTTGGGAATGGGAGATGGGAGAGGAGTGGGGGAGGGGAGAGGAGAGGAGTGGGGGAGGGGAGAGGAGTGGGCGGAGGGGAGAAGAGAGGAGTGGGAGGAGAGGAAAGCAGAGGAGAGGAGTGGGGGAGAGGAGAGGAGAGTGGGGGGAGAGGGGAGGGGAGAGGAGAGGGTGGGAGGGGGAGGGAGGATGGGGGGAGAGGAGGAGAAGAGTGGGGGTAGAGGAGGAGAAGAGTGGGAAGAGGAAGAGGAGGGGGAGGGGAGAGGAGAGAAGAGGAGTGGGGGCGGGGAGAGGAAGGGTGTGGGAGAGGTGAGGAGTGTAGGCGGAGGGAGAGGGGTGGAGAAGGGGGTAGAGGAGAGGAGTGGAGAAGGGAGAAATGAGAGGAGAAGGGGGAAAGGGAATGGAGAAGAAGAAGGGGAAAGGAGAAGGGGGAGAGGAGAGAAGTGGGGGGAAGAGGAGTGGTGTGGTCGGGGAGGGCGAGAGGAGAGGTCTGGTGGTGAGGGGTTAGCGGAGTGGGGGGAGGGGAAAGGAGAGAGCGAGGTGAGAGTAGTGGGGGCAGGGAAGAGGAGTGGGCGGAGGGGAGAGGAGTGTGGGGAGAGGAGAGGAGTGGGGGGAAGGGAAGAGCAGAGGACTGGAGGGATGTGAGAGGAGAGTCAGGAGGGAAGAGCAGTGGCGAGGAGTGGGGTGAGGGGAGTGGCGAGGAGTGGGGTGAGAGGAGTGAGGGGAGAGATGAGTAGGGGGGAGGGGAGAGGAGAGGAGTGGGGGAGGCAAGAGGGGCGAGGATGGGAGAGGAGAGGACGGGAGTTGGGGGAGGAGACGAGAAGGGGTAGAGGAGTGGGGGCAAGGAGAGTCGATGGGGCGAGAGGAAAGCAGTGGACGGAGAGGTGTGGTGGGGAAGGGAGGAGAGGAGTGGTTGGGGAGAAGAAGGTGGGGAGAGAGGAGAGGATTGGGGGGAGGGGAGAGGAGAGTGGGGTGAGGTGACCGGAGCGGAGAAGTGGGGGAGGGGAGAGGATTGGAGAGGAGTGGGGGAGAGGAGAGGAGTTAGGGGAGGGGAGGGGAGAGGAGAGGAGTGGGGGAGGGGAGAGGGGGGAGGAGAGGAGTGAGGGGGAGGTGAGGAGTGTGGGGAAGGGAGAGGAGCGGAATTGGGGGAGAGGAGCGGGGAGGAGGGAAGATGAGGGGAGGAGGGAAGAGTAGATGAGTGGGGGAGTGGAGGAGAGAGGAGTGGGGGAGGGGAGAGGAGTGGACAGGAGTAGAGTGGAGTGAGGGTAGGGGAGCAGAGTGGGTGCAGGAGTGGGGGTAGAGGAGAGGAGTGGGGAGAGGAGTGGGGGTGGGGAGAGGAGTGGGGGTGGGGAGAGGGGTGGGGGTGGGGAGAGGGGTGGGGAGAGGGGTGGGGGTGGGGAGAGGGGTGGGGGTGGGGAGAGGGGTGGGGAGAGGGGTGGGGGTGGGGAGAGGAGTGGGTTTAAGGGAGGGGAGTGGGGCAGGGGAGAGGAGAGGAGTGGGGGAGGGGAGAGGAGAGGAGGGTGGAGTGGAGTGTGGTTAGGGGAGTGGGGCAGGGGAGAGGAAGGGAGTGGGGCAGGGGAGAGGAGGGGAGTGGAGAGGAGAGAGGAGTGCGGGAGGGGAGAGGCGAGAGGAGGAAGGGGAAGAGGGGAGAGGAGTGGGGAAGGGGAGAGGAGTGGGGGAGGGGAGAGGAGTGGGGTGGGGGAGGGGAGTGGATTGGGGTGGGGGAGGGGAGTGGAGTGGGGTGGGGGAGGGGAGTGGAGTGGGGACGGGGAGGAAGAGAAGAGGACTGGTGGGGGTGTGGAGAGCAGTGTAGGGAGGGGGAGAAGAGTGGGAGGGGAGGGGAGAGAGGAGAGGAGTGGAGGCGAAAAGGAGAGAAGGGGGAAGGAAGAGGAAGGGGAAAGAAGTAGAAGGAGAGGGAGAGGCAGAAGAGTGGGGGAGTGGGGGGGAGTGGGGGGGGAGGGGAGAGGAGTGGGGTGGAGGGAGGGCAGAGGAGTGGGGGGGTCAAGGAGAGGAAAGGGGTGAGGGAAGAGGAGTGGGGGAGGGAAGAGGAGTGGGGGAGGGAAGAGGAGTGGGGAGGGATGAGGAGCGGGGGAGGGGAGGGAAGAGGAGTGGGGGACAGGAGAGAAGTGGATGAGTAGAAAGGCGTGCGGGAGGGGAGAGAGGAGTGCGGGAGGGGAGAGAGGAGTGCGGGAGGGGAGAGAGGAGTGCGGGAGGGGAGAGAGGAGTGCGGGAGGGGAGAGAGGAGTGCGGGAGGGGAGAGAGGAGTGCGGGAGGGGAGAGAGGAGTGCGGGAGGGGAGTGAGGAGTGCGGGAGGGGAGTGAGGAGTGCGGGAGGGGAGTGAGGAGGGCGGGAGGGGAGTGAGGAGGGCGGGAGGGGAGTGAGGAGGGCGGGAGGGGAGTGAGGAGGGCGGGAGGGGAGTGAGGAGGGCGGGAGGGGAGTGAGGAGGGCGTGAGGGGAGTGAGGAGGGCGGGATGGAGTGAGGAGGGCGGGAGGGGAGTGAGGAGGGCGGGAGGGGTGAGAGGAGGGCGGGAGGGGTGAGAGGAGGGCGGGAGGGGTGAGAGGAGGGCGGGAGGGGAGAGAGGAGGGCGGGAGGGGAGAGAGGAGGGCGGGAGGGGAGAGAGGAGGGCGGGAGGGGAGAGAGGAGGGCGGGAGGGGAGAGAGGAGGGCGGGAGGGGAGAGAGGAGGGCGGGAGGGGAGAGAGGAGGGCGGGAGGGGAGAGAGGAGGGCGGGAGGGGAGTGAGGAGGGCGGGAGGGGAGTGAGGAGGGCGGGAGGGGAGTGAGGAGGGCGGGAGGGGAGTGAGGAGGGCGGGAGGGGAGTGAGGAGGGCGTGAGGGGAGTGAGGAGGGCGGGATGGAGTGAGGAGGGCGGGAGGGGAGTGAGGAGGGCGGGAGGGGTGAGAGGAGGGCGGGAGGGGTGAGAGGAGGGCGGGAGGGGTGAGAGGAGGGCGGGAGGGGAGAGAGGAGGGCGGGAGGGGAGAGAGGAGGGCGGGAGGGGAGAGAGGAGGGCGGGAGGGGAGAGAGGAGGGCGGGAGGGGAGAGAGGAGGGCGGGAGGGGAGAGAGGAGGGCGGGAGGGGAGAGAGGAGGGCGGGAGGGGAGAGAGGAGGGCGGGAGGGGAGAGAGGAGGGCGGGAGGGGAGTGAGGAGAGTAGAAGGTGGAAAGGAGATGAAGGGAGAAGGGGGACAGAAGAGAGGAGAAGGGGGTGAGAGGAGTATGGGAGGAGAGAGGAGAGGAGAAGGGTGGAAAGTAGAGGAGTGTGAGGAGGGGAGTGTGGGAGGGTAAAGTAGAGGAGAATGGGGGAAAGGAGAGGAGATGGGGTGAATGGAAAGGTGAAGAGAAGGAGAGTAGTGGGGGAGTGGGGGGAGGGGAGAGGAGAAGGGGGAAGGAGAGGAGATGGGGTGAATGGAAAGGAGAGGAGGAGTGGGGGGAGGGGAGAAGAGCAGAGCGGGGAGGAGGCAGAGGAGGCAGGGGAGTTGAGAGGCGAGGGTTGGGAGGGGAGAGGAGAGCAGAGGAGTGGGGAGGGCAAAGAAGAGGAGGAGTGGGGGTTGGGGAGAAGAGCAGAGCGGGGAGGAGGCAGAGGAGGCAGGGGAGTTGAGAGGCGAGGGTTGGGAGGGGAGAGGAGAGCAGAGGAGTGGGGAGGGCAAAGGAGAGGAGTGGGGAGGAGAGAGGAGAGGATCAGTGGAGGGGAGAGGAGTGGGGAAGGAGAGGAGGAGAGGAGAGACGTGGGCAGAGAGGAGAGGAGTGGGGGAGGGGTGAGGAGAGGAGTGGGGGAGGTGTGAGGAGTGGGGGAGGGTAGAGGAGTGGGGGAGGGGAGAGGAGAGGAGTGGGGGAGGGGAGAGGAGAGGAGAGGAGTGGGGGAGGAGAGAGGAGAGGAGTGGGGGAGGGGATAGGACAGGAGTGGGGGAGAGGCGAGGGGGAGGGGAGAGGAGGGGGGAGAGGATAGGAGTGGGGAGTGGAGAGGAGAGGAGCAGTGGAGGGGAGAGGAGTTGGGAAGGAGACGAGGAGAGGAGAGACGTGGGCAGAGAGGAGAGGAGTGGGGGAGGGGAGAGGAGGGGAGAGGAGTGGGGAGGGGAGAGGAGTGGGGGAGCGGAGAGGAGTGGGGGAGACGAGTGGGGGAGGGGAGAGGAGAGGAGTGGGGAGGAGAGAGGTGAGGAGTGGCGGAGGGGAGAGGAGAGGAGTGGGGGAGAGGAGAGGAGTGGTGGAGGGGAGAGGAGTGGGGGAGGGGAGAGGAGAGGAGTGGGGAGCGGAGAGGAGAGGAGTGGGGGAGGGGAGAGGAGGAGTGGGGAGGGGAGAGGAGGAGTGGGAGAGGGGAGGAGTGGGGGAGGGGAGAGGGGAGGAGTGGGGGAGGGGAGAGGAGAGGAGTGGCAGGTGGGAGGTGTGGGGGCAGAGGAGGGGAGGAGAGGAGAAAGGGAGAGTAGAGGAGATGGGGAGAGAGAAGAGGAGGAAAGGAGTGGGGCGAGTTGGGGGAAGTGGAGGGATCGAAGAGGCGAGGAGGGGGTGAGGATTGCATGAAGGGTGAGAAGTGCGGGAGGGGAGAGGAGTGCGGGAGGGGAGATGAGTGCGGTCGGGGAGAGGAGAGGAGAGGCGTGTGGAGGGGAGAGGAGAGGCGCGGGGGAGAGGAGAGGACTGGGGTAGGGGAGAGGAGTGGGGGAGGGGAGAGAGGAGTGAGGGAGGGGAGAGGAGTGGGGAGGGGAGAGGAGAGGAGAGGAGTGGGGGAGGGGAGAGGAGAGGAGCGGGCAGGAGTGGAGAGGAGTAGAGTGGGGGGAGGGGAGAGGTGAGGAGAGGAGTGGGGGCGGGGAGGGGAGAGGAAGGGGGTGGGAGAGGAGAGGACTGGGGGGGAGGGAGAGGTGAGGAGTAGGGGCGGAGCGAGTGGGGTGGAGAAGGGGGAAGAGGAGAGAAGGCGGAAAGGGAAAGGAGAAGAAGAAGGGGAAAGGAGAGGAAAGGAGAAGGACGAGAGAAGAGGAGACGGGGGAGAGGAGTGGTGTGGTCGGGGAGGGGGAGAGGAGAGGTCTGGTGGTGAGGGGGTAGTGGAGTGGGGGGGAGGGGACAGGAGAAGCGTGGTGGAGGATGAGTGGGGGGAGGTGGAAGGAGAAGAGGGGGTAGGAGAGGAGGAGAGGAGTGGGGGAGGGGAGGGGAAAGGAGAGGAGTAGGGAGGGGAGAGGAGAGGAGTGGGGAGGGGAGAGGAGGGAGGAGAGGAGTGGGGGAGAGGTGAGGAGTGGGGGAGGGGAGAGGAGAGGAGTGGGCGGGGGAGAGGAGGAGTGGGGGAGGGAAGAGGAGGAGTGGGGGAGGGGAGAGGGGAGGAGTGGGGGAGGGGAGAGGAGAGGAGTGGGGGAGGGGAGAGGAGTGGGGGAGGGGAAAGGAGAGGAGTGGCAGGTGAGAGGTGTGGGGGCAGAGGAGGAGAGGAGAGGAGAAGGGGGAGGAGAGGAGAAGGGGAGAGCAGAGGAGATGGGGAGAGAGAAGAGGAGGAAAGGAGTGGGGCGAGTTGGGGGAATTGGAGGGATCGAAGAGGCGAGGAGGGGTGAGGGGAGAGGATTGCATGAAGGGTGAGAAGTGCGGGAGGGGAGAAGAGTGCGGTAGGGGAGAGGAGAGGAGTCGGGGAGGGGAGAGGAGAGGCGTGGGGGAGGGGAGAGGAGAGGCGTGGGGGAGGGGAGAGAAGAGGAGTGGGGGAGAGGAGATGAGTGGGGGAGAGGAGAGGAGAGGACTGGGGGAGGGGAGAGGAGTGGGGGAGGGGAGAGGAGGGGAGTGGGGACGGGAGATGAGAGGAGTGGGGGAGGGGAGAGGAGAGGAGTGGGGGAGAGGAGAGGAGTGGGTGGAGGGGAGAAGAGAGGAGTGGGAGGAGAGGAAAGGAGAGAAGGGAGGAGAGGAGTGGGGGGAGGGGAGAAGAGAGGAGTGGGAGGAGAAGAAAGGAGTGGGGGGAGAGGAGAGGAGTGGGGGGAGAGGAGAGGAGTGGGGGGAGAGGAGAGGAGTGGGGGGAGAGGAGAGGAGTGGGGGGAGAGGAGAGGAGTGGGGGGAGAGGAGAGGAGTGGGGGGAGAGGAGAGGAGTGGGGGGAGAGGAGAGGAGTGGGGGGAGAGGAGAGGAGTGGGGGGAGAGGAGAGGAGTGGGGGAAGGGGAGAGGAGTGGGGGAAGGGGAGAGGAGTGGGGGAAGGGGAGAGGAGTGGGGGAAGGGGAGAGGAGTGGGGGAAGGGGAGAGGAGTGGGGGAAGGGGAGAGGAGAGTGGGGGGAGGTGAGAGGAGTGGGGGGAGGTGAGAGGAGCGAAGAAGTGGGGGGTGGGGAGAGGAGAGGAGTGGGGGAGAGGAGAGTAGAGGAGTGGGGGAGGTGAGAAGACAGGAGTTTGGGAGAGGAGAGGAGAGGAGAGGAGTGGGGAGGGGAGAGGAGAGGAGAAAGGGGGGAGAGGAGAGGAATGGGGGCGAGGAGAGGAGTGGGGGTGAGAAGGAAGCAGTGGATGGAGAGGTGTAGTGGAGAAGGGAGGAGAGAAGGCGAGTGGTCGGGGAGAAGGAGGAGAGAGGAGTGGGTGGGGGAGAGGAGGAGTGGGGGAGGGAAGAGGAGGGGAGGGGAGAGGGGTGGAGTGGGGGAGGGGAGAGGAGAGGAGTGGGGGAGGGGAGAAGAGAGGAGTGGGGGAGGGGAAAGGAGAGGAGTGGCAGGTGAGAGGTGTGGGGGCAGAGGAGAAGAGGAGAGGAGAAGGGGGAGGAGAGGAGAAGGGGAGAGCAGAGGAGATGGGGAGAGAGAAGAGGAGGAAAGGAGTGGGGCGAGTTGGGGGAAGTGGAGGGATCGAAGAGGCGAGGAGGGGTGAGGGGAGAGGATTGCATGAAGGGTGAGAAGTGCGGGAGGGGAGAGGAGAGGAGTCGGGGAGGGGAGAGGAGAGGCGTGGGGGAGGGGAGAGGAGAGGACTGGGGTAGGGGAGAGGAGGGGCAGGGGAGAGGAGAGGAGTGGGGGAGGGGAGTGGGGAGATGAGAAGAGTGGGGGAGGGGAGAGGAGAGGAGTGGGGGAGAGGAGAGGAGCAGGCAGGAGGGGAGAGGAGTAGAGTGGGGGAGGGGAGGGGAGAGGAGAGGAGTGGGGGCGGGGAGGGGAGAGGAAGGGGGTGGGAGAGGAGAGGACTGGGGGGGGAGGGAGAGGTGAGGAGTGGGGGTGGAGGGAGAGGGGTGGAGAAGGGGGAAGGAGAGGAAAGGAGAAGGACGAGAGGAGAGGAGGGGGAGGGGGAGAGGAGTAGGGGGAGAGGAGTGGTGTGGTCGGGGAGGGGGAGAGGAGAGGTCTGGTGGTGAGGGGGTAGCGGAGTGGGGGGGTGGGGACAGGAGAAGAGTGGTGCAGGATGGGTGGTGGGCGGGGGATGGAGAAGAGGGGGTAGGAGAGGAGGAGAGGAGTGGGCGGAGGGGAGAGGAGTGTGGGGAGAGGAGAGGAGTGGGGGGAAGGGAAGAGCAGCGGACTGGAGGGATGTGAGAGGAGAGTCAGGAGGGAAGAGCAGTGGCGAGGAGTGGGGTGAGGGGAGTGGCGAGGAGTGGGGTGAGAGGAGAGGAGAGGAGTGAGGGGAGAGATGAGGAGGGGGAGGGGAGTGGCGACGAGTGGGGTGAAGGGAGTGGCGAGGAGTGAGAGGAGAGGAGTGGGGGGAGAGGAGAGGAGTGGGGGGAGAGGAGAGGAGTGGGGGGAGAGGAGAGGAGTGGGGGGAGAGGAGAGGAGTGGGGGGAGAGGAGAGGAGTGGGGGAAGGGGAGAGGAGTGGGGGGAGGTGAGAGGAGTGGGGGGATGTGAGGAGTGGGGGGAGAGGAGAGGAGTGGGGGGAGAGGAGAGGAGTGGGGGGAGAGGAGAGGAGTGGGTGGAGAGGAGAGGAGTGGGGGGAGAGGAGAGGAGTGGGGGGAGAGGAGAGGAGTGGGTGGAGAGGAGAGGAGTGGGGGGAGAGGAGAGGAGTGGTGGAGGGGAGAGGAGAGGAGTGGGGGAGGTGAGAGGAGTGGGGGGAGAGGAGAGGAGTGGTGGAGGGGAGAGGAGAGGAGTGGGGGAGGTGAGAATAAAGGAGTTGGGGGAGAGGAGAGGAGAAAGGGGGAGAGGAGAGGAATGGGGGCGAGGAGAGGAGTGGGGGTGAGGGGAAAGCAGTGGACGGAGAGGTGTGGTGGAGAAGGGAGGAGATGAGGCGAGTGGTCGGCGAGAAGGAGGGGAGAGGAGAGGACTGGGGGGAGGTGAGGGGGGGGGGAGGGGAGGGGCGAGGAAGGGGCGGAGAGTAGAAGAGTGGGGGAGGGGAGAGGAGAGGAGTGGGGGAGGGGACAGGAGATGAGTGGTGGGGGACGAGTCGGGGGAGGGGCAGGAGAAGTTGGGGAGGGGGTGGGGAAAGGAGAGGAGGGGGAAGGAGAGGAGGAAAGGAGTGGGGGAGGGGTGGGGGTGAGGAGAGAGGGAGGTGAGAGTAGTGGGGGCAGGGGAGAGGAGTGGGTGGAGGGGAGGGGAGAGGAGAGGAGAAGGGGAGAGGAGTGGGGGCGAGAGGAAGCAGTGGACGGAGAGGTGTGGTGGGGAAGGGAGGAGAGGAGTGGTCACGGAGAAGAAGGAGGGGAGAGAGGAGAGGACTGGGGGAGGTGAGAGGAGAGTGGGGTGAGGTGACAGGAGCGGAAAAGTGGGGTGAGGGGAGAGGAGTGGGGGGGAGTGGAGAGTAGAGGAGTGGGTGGAGTGGAGAGTAGAGGAGTGGATGGAGTGGAGAGTAGAGGAGTGGGTGGAGTGGAGAGTAGAGGAGTGGGTGGAGTGGAGAGTCGAGGAGTGGGTGGAGTGGAGAGTCGAGGAGTGGGTGGAGTGGAGAGTCGAGGAGTGGGTGGAGTGGAGAGTCGAGGAGTGGGTGGAGTGGAGAGTAGAGGAGTGGGTGGAGTGGAGAGTAGAGGAGTGGGGGGAGTGGAGAGTAGAGGAGTGGGGGGAGTGGAGAGTAGAGGAGTGGGGGGAGAGGAGAGGAGTGGGGGGAGAGGAGAGGAGTGGGGGAGAGGAGAGGAGTGGGGGAGAGGAGAGGAGTGGGGGAGAGGAGAGGAGTGGGGGAGAGGAGAGGAGTGGGGGAGGGGAGAGGAGTGGGGGAGAGGAGAGGAGTGGGGGAGGGGAGAGGAGTGGGGGAGGGGAGAGCAGTGGGGGAGAGGAGAGGAGTGGGGGGAAGGGAGAGGAGTGGAATTGGGGGAGAGGAGCGGGGAGGAGGGAAGGTGAGTGGGGGAGGGGAAGAGGAGGTGAGTGGGGGGAGTGGAAGAGGAGATGAGTGGGGGAGAGGAGAGGAGTGGGGGAGGTGAAAGGAGAGGAGGGAGGGAGGGGCAAGGAGTGGGGGGGAGAGGAGCGGGGAGGATGGAAAAGGAGAGGAGTTGGGGGGGGGAGGTGACAGGAGAGGAGTGGGGGAAGGGAGAGGAGTGGGGGAGGGGAGGGAATGGGAGGGGAGGGGAGAAAAGTGGGCGGAGGGGAGAGGAGAGGAGTGGGAGGTGAGGAAAGGAGAGGGAGGAGAGGAGTCTGGGGAGAGGAGAGTGGGGGGAGGTGAGAGGAGAGGAGGGGGCGGAAAGTAGAGGAGTGGGGGGAGTGGAGAGTAGAGGAGTGGGGGAGGTGAGAGGAGAGGAGTGGGGGAGGAGAGGAGAAGGGGGAAAGGAGAGGAGAAAGGAGGAGAGGAGTGGGGGCGAGGAGAGGAGTGGGGGAGAGGAAAGCAGTGGACGGAGAGGTGTGGTGGAGAAGGGAGGAGAGGAGAGGTCGGGGAGAAGGAGGCGAGAGAAGAGGACTGGTGGAGGTGAGATTAGAGTGGGGAGAAGGGAGAGGAGAGTTGGGGGAGGGGAGAGGAGAGTGGGGGGAGGGGAGAGGAGAGTGGGGGGAGGGGAGAGGAGAGTGGGGGGAGGGGAGAGGAGAGTGGGGGGAGGGGAGAGGAGAGTGGGGGGAGGTGACAGGAGCGGAGAAGTGGGGGGAAGGGCGAGTAGTGAGGGGAGAGGCGAGGAGGGGGGCGGAGAGTAGAGGAGTGGGGAGGGGAGCAGGGAGGACGGAAGAGGAGAGGAGTGGGGGGGGGGAAGAGGAACGGGAGGAGTGGGGGAGTGGAGGGAGAGGAATTGGAGATGGGAGAGGAGTGGGGAGGGTGGTGGTGAGTGGGGGGGAGGGGAGAGGAGAGGAATGGGGGGAAGGGAAAGGAGAGGAGTGGGGAGAGGAGAGGAGTGGGGGAAGAGAAAGGAGAGGAGTGGTGGGAGGGGAGGGGAGTGAAGAGCAGAGGAGTGGGGGAGTGGAGAGAAGAGTAGTGGGGGAGGGGAGTGCAGAGGTGTGGCGAGAGGAGTGGGGGGAGGGTGTGGTTGGGGGGAAGGGATGTGGGGTGGAGGGGGTGGAAGATTGGCCGTTTTAATGGTGGTATTCGAGGAGGGGGATGATGCAGATGGTAGACCGGAGCAGAGGCATAAACCTCCAGTAAGAATTGTAACGTGGAACAACCGTGGGTTAAACGGGTTGATTAAGTGGTGTCGGGTGTTTGCACACCTGAGAAGTTTGAAGGCGGAGGTGATTTTATTACAGAACACACACCTCCTTGGTAAAGAATCAGGTTAGCTTGAGGAAGGGATGGGTGGGTCAAGTATTTCACTTGGGGTTTGACTCTAAGTCGTGGGGGTTGGCCATTTTGCTGACCAAAAGAACAGCACTGTGGGGGTCAAGGAAGGCCTGCACTTGGGGGTGGTGGGTAGATATGTGATCGTGAGCGGGGTGCTGGAGCGGACACCGGTAGTGCTAGTCAAAGTTTTCGCACTGAATTGGGATGATGTGGGGTTTGTGAAGAGTTTCCTGAACTTAGATACGCACCAGTTGATCATGGGTGGAGATCTTAATTGTGTGATGGAACTGAAGGTGGAAAGGTCGAGCCCCAAGTCAATGGGAAGATTGAGGGCGAAGGAGTTGGGGAGAGTTTGTGGAAAGTATGGGAATGGTTGATCCGTGGAGGTTTCAGAACCCAGTGGGAGGGAGTACTCCTTCTCACACCTGTATAAGGTGATTTCGAGAATTGATTTCTTTGTGGTGAGTTGAGCGGTGTTGATGGAGGTGGTAGGGGTGGAGTAGGCGGGAATCATGATTTTGGATCACATGCCGCAGTGGCTGGAGGTGAGGCTTAGCTCGGGGCAAGTGTAGAGGCCGGGATGGAGGCTAGATTCGGGTCTGTTTGGCGTTTTGTGGGGTTTAGTGAAAAGGGGAGGTTGGTGATTGGGATTACGTGCAGCTAAATCAGAATGGTGTGTCTGTTGTTTGTTGCAAGGGTACATACAAATGAGATGAATTCATGGCATTCTGGACTGCACAGTGGGACGAGACAGGGATGTCCGCTGTTGCTGTTCGCGTTGGCGATTGAGCCCTTGGCGATGGCCCTTTGGGTGTCAGTGGAGTGGCAGAGGATTTTGAGGAAGAACAGGGAGCACCGGGTATCGTTGTACGTGGACGACCTGTTGTTTGTGGTGAACCCGCTGGAGAGTATGGATAGGATCATGGGAATATTGGAGAGGTTTATGGCCTTCTCTGTGTATAAGTTAAATGTGGGGAAGAGTGATGTGTTTGCGGTGAATGCGGCTGGGTGGGAGGGCCAAGTTGGGATGTTACCCTTCAAGGTAGCTAGGGAAAGGTTCAGATATTTGGGGATTCAGGTGACGAGGGGATATACTATGATGCACAGGTGGAATTTGACAATGCTGGTAGAGGTGATTAGGGGGGATTTTCAGAGATGAGATACATTTCACCTGACACTGACATGGAGGGCGTAGGGTAAAGATGAATTGTCCTGCCAAGGTCCCTGTTTGGTTTCCAGATCCTCCCAATCTTTCTCCCAGGCCGCCTTCCGGAGATTGTGATTTCGGAGTTTACATTGGCTGAGAAGGTGCCAGGAGTAAAGAGGGCCTACTTCTGCGGCAGATGCAGAAAGGGGGGGTTGGCACACACAGGCCTGCTGCACTATTATTGGGTGGCGAATGTGGAGAAGGTGAGGCGATGGTGGTGGGCGAGTGAGTCAAGATGGAGGAGGAGTCCAGTAGGGATTCCAGTCTGAGGGCTATGGTGACAGCTACGCTGCCACTAGCTCCGGGCAAGTATACAGGGAGCCCGGTGGTACAGTCGATAGTCAGAGTGTGGAATTAATGTGGAGACACTTTAAGTTGGAGGGGATGTCGGTGTTGATACCGCTTTGTGGGAACCATAGGTTTAAGCCGTGGGAGATGGAAGGATGTATGGGAAGTGGAGGGAGGCAGGGCTGGTGGGGACGAGGGACTTGTACTTGTAAGGGATGAGTTGCGGGAGAAGTTTGAGTTGCCGAGTGGGAGTGGGGGACATTTCCCAGGTTGCCCGAGTACACCATATTGGACCAACTGCTGCTCCCAGATGAGTTGGAAGAGAGCAGGATTGGGGATCTATACAGGTGGTTTTGGGGAGCAGGAGTGGGCACTGGTGGTGAGGATCAAGGACAAATGGGAGGAGGTGTTGGGGGCGAGATAGGCTGAGACTGTGGTGTGAGGCAATGCGCAGAGTGAATGCAATCTCCTGCGCGAGGATGCGCTGGATTCAGTTCAAGGTGGCCTTCAGGATACATCTGGCGAGGATGAGTGGCTTCTTCCAAGGGGTGGACGATGAGTGCAAGAAGTGTGGGTGAGGGCCGGCGAATCATGCGCACATGTTCTGGGGTTGCAAGAAGCTGGAGAGATACGGGGAGGCAGTGTTTGGGATGTTATCTAAGGTTGTTGGGGTGGGTGTCAGGCCGGACCCAATGGTGGCGATCCTTGGGGTATCAGATGTGCTTGAGGGGAAGGAGGCCAAAGTTGTGGTCTTCGCCCCTCTAATTGCGCGGTGAAGGATTTTGCTAAATTGGAGGTCGGATACGCTACCGGGCTGGCGGCCTGGTACGATTTTCTCTGGTTGGAAAAGATTAAATTTGAGGTGAGGAGGTCAGCGCAGGGCTTCGAGGCACGGTGGGATTTGTTCATGACCATGTTTGAGGA
The DNA here is from genome assembly GCF_047496885.1 of Scyliorhinus torazame. Lineage (NCBI taxonomy): Eukaryota > Metazoa > Chordata > Chondrichthyes > Carcharhiniformes > Scyliorhinidae > Scyliorhinus > Scyliorhinus torazame. Next base: position 145,743,151 of record NC_092722.1, on the reverse strand, counting down.
ACTGTTTGTCGTGGGGTGGGGGGTGAGGTGGGAAAACAATTGTACAAACTGTGGACTGTGTGCTTGTGGAGTGTGTTTTTGTACATGTTGTTTTTAACACATGTTTGGAACAAAATACATTTTTTAAAAAGAATGCCAAGGGTCCAATGAAGTTAGATTTGTCTGCAACATGCACCTTGGCTGATGTCAAAGTTATCGAAGATAAAATTCCAGCAAGTGGGAATGGTGTGGTCTTAAATATACTCAGGCAAGGTTAACCTACTGCACACTGTTCCTGTTGGACGGGTCATGAAAATTAATCCCAGTAGAGCAAGGATATTTTATCCATTTGGATGAACATTATCAGCCACTTGTTTAGCTGTGAATTTGTCACAAAAAATATTAATACATAATTTCCACTATAGCTTTGATACATTAATATATTCTATTTGGAAAATTAAAATATGAAGTTGTGATTCCTTTTGTATTTGGAGAACAGGCCAGATTTAATTTCACTTTCCCACAGCACTGATAAACTTCTATTAGTTCCACTCTCCAGAATTTGAAGCAATAGAACAGTACAGCACAGAACAGGCCCTTCGGCCCTCGATGTTGTGCCGAGCATAGCCCATTTTTTTCCCGTTCTTCTTCCTCCAACTGAAATCCGTCTCAATTGACAGTTTCTTTGAACAAGAAGGTCTCTGCACGATCCGTCCATTGCTCTACGCCTCGGCATTTCTCTTTACAGGCAGATACTTTAGTTCAATCTGATCAGAGTCCCTTGTAATTCTCCAACACAGGAGCATTGGTTATCACAGTTTTCAGACCGTCAAATGCCTGTTGAAAGTCTCCTGTCCATTGAAATTTTCGATGTTTCTTCAGCAAGTCCATCAGTGGAGCAATCACGCTCCAAAACTTTTGCACAAATGTTCGATCAAATCCAATTTTTATACTCAACGCCCCGACCAATGAAGGCCAGCATGCCGTATGACTTCTTGACTACCTTCTCCATCTGTATTGTCACTTTCAGTAATCCCTCTGCCTATCAATACTCTTACTGGTTCAGCCATTTGCTGTATATTTCTCATCTGTATTAGACTTTCCAAAATGCATTACCTCATATTTGTCCAGATTATATTCCATCTGCCATCTCTCCACCCAAGTCTCCAATCGATCTATATCCTGCTGTATTCACTGACAATCCTCTTCACTATCAGCAACTCCATCAATCTTTGTGTCATCCACAAACTTACTAATCAAACTAGTTACATTTTCCTCCAAATAATTTATATATATATTACAAACAGCAAAGGTTCCAGCACTGAAACCTGCGGAATATCACTTGTCACAGCTCTCCAATCAGAAACACCCTCTTCCATCGCTATCCTCTGTCTTCTATGACTGAGCCAGTTCTGTATCCATCTTGCCAGCTCACCTCTGATCCCGTGTGACTTCAGCTTTTGTACCAGTCTGCCATGTGGGAACTTGTCAAAAGCTATATTGAAATCCATGCAGACAACATCCACTGCCCTTTCTGCATCAATCATCTTCGTCACTTCCTCAAAAAATTCGATCAAATTAGTGAGACCCGACCTCCCCTTTCACAAAACCATACTGCCTATAGCTAATAAGTCCATTTGGTTCCCGACGTGAGTAACTCCTGTCCCCGAGAATCTTTTCCAATAATTCCCCTGCCACTGACCTATTTCCTGGATTATCCCTGCTATCCTTCTTAAACAAAGAACAAAGAACAACACAGCACAGGAACTGGCGTTTCGGCCCTCCACAGGCCTGAGCTGATCACGTGCCTTATCTAGACCAATAACCACCTGTGTCCTTCTATATCCCGTCTGTTCCTAGATAAGTCTGAAAGGTCGTTAACGTATCTGCCTCAACCACCTCACTTGGCAGTGCATTTCAGGCCACCACCACTCTGTGTAAAAAAGCTTCTCCCGCACATCGCCACTGAACCGCTCCCCCTCACTTTGAACTTATGCCCCCTTGTAACAAAGGAACAACTATGGCTATTCTCTAGTCCTCTGGGACATCACCTGTAGCAAATGAGGATACAAAGCACGGCATGGTAGCACAGTGGTTAGCACTATTGCTTCACAGCCCCAGGGTCCCAGGTTCGATTCCCGGCTTGGTACACTGTCGATGTGGGGTCTCCCCATGTCTGCGTGGCTTTCCTCTGGGTGCTCCGCTTTCCTCCCACAAGTCCCGAAAGACGTACTGTTAGGTAATTTGGACATTCTGAATTCTCCCTCTGTGTACCCGAACAGGCATCGGAATGTGGCGACTAGGAGCTTTTCACAGTAACTTCATTGTAGTGTTAATGTTAACCAACTTGTGACAATAAAGATTATTATTATATAAGATTTCTGTCAAGGCCCCAGCAATTTCCTCTCTTGCCTCCCTCAGTAATTTGGGGTAGATTCCATCAGGCCCTGGGGACTTATCTACCTTAATGTTTTTTAAGACACCCAACACCTCCTTTTGATATCCACATGACCCAGAATATCTACACACCTTTCCCTAGACTGATCATCCACCAAGTCCTTTTCTTTGGTGAATACTGATGCAAAGTACTCATTCAGTACTTTGCCCGTTTTGTGAGGGCCACGAAGAATCCAGCACGAGTTTCAAGGATACAAGAAATAACATTTATTTACAATAACATATACATAACAGCAGCAACCTCACTTGCTGCTTACTCCTTCCTGCTAGTTCCAAACTGGCCAGCTTTATTTATACAGGGAGACTGCTAATGATTTCTCCGCTCCCCTCATTGGGGAAGCTCATACTCCCACAGGATTGTGGGATTGTCATTAGTCCCCAGCCAATGGTAAGCAGGCAGGTTATAACATCCCTCCCCCCCCCCCGAAGTCCAAGGAATCGACCGAAGACCCTGGCGAAGGAGGGCGTCGGACTCGTTTTGCCGCAGGCCGGACACCATTTGCACGAGGCGCTGGATCGGGTGGCGTGTAACGAGACGAAGACCGGCTCTTCCGTGATGAACGGTGTAACGGTTGTACATCCACGACCCGTGGATTCCCCCTCTGATGCGTCCTGTGTCTCCACCTCGGAGTCAGAGACTGCTACCTCTGTCATCTCGGCGTCTCTATCTCCGCGCGGTTCTGTAACAACCTGCACAGGCTTTGAGTGAGGCATCAGAGGAAGATTGTGAGGACTACTTTCCATTGTCTCTGGTCTCTGCGGCTGTAGAAATGATCTCCGGGGGCGGAGAATCTTTGGAAGGGATAGCCTTCTCGACCGAACGTGGTCTACATGTTTGCACTGGAGACGACCCTGGGCTTGCACCTGGTAAGATATAGGGCCCGTTTGGCGAAAGATTACGCCAGGGACCCACTGGGCAACCCCAGCAAAATTTCAAACGAACACTGGGTCACCGGGTGCAAACTGCTGAATTGGCTGATGCCGAGAAAAACCCTGTCCCTGCCGTTCTTGTGTGCGGCGTACTTTTGCGCCAATGTCCGGGAAAACTATACTAAGGCGGGTGCGAAGTCTCCGGCCCATTAGGAGTTCTGCGCGAGCTACCCCAGTCACCGCATGGGGGATGGTTCTATACGAAAACAAAAAGCGAGCCAGCCTCGTGTCCATTGACCCGGAAGACTGCTTTTTTAGGCCTTGTTTGAATGTCTGCACTCCGCCAACCCATTTGAAGCCGAGAGGTAAGGGGAAGTGCGGATATGGCGTATACTGTTCACCTTCATGAACCTTGCAAACTCCTCACTGGTGAATGGAGTGCCGTTATCCATGACCAGCACCTCGGGGAGGGCATGTGTACTAAAAGACAAACGCATCTTCTCACTTGTTGTACAGGACGTTGTGCCACGCATCTTATGCATCTCTAGCCATTTAGACTGGGCGTCGATTAATAAAAGGAACATGGATCCTTGAAAAGGGCCGGTGAAATCCGCATGCAAGCGCGCCCAAGGCCGCCCTGGCCATTCCCAGCGATGTAGGGGCATGGCCGGCGGAAGCTTCTGACGCTCCTGACAAATGGAGCAGATTTGGGCCACCTTCTCAATGTCGGCGTCGAGGCCTGGCCACCAAACATAACTCCGGGCCAACATTTTCATTTTGGTCACACCGGGATGCCCATTGTGCAAGTCTCTTAGTATTAACTCCTGTCCTTTTTCCGGGACAATCACACGCGTCCCCCACAAGAGGATGCCGTCTTCCACGCTGAATTCTGACAACTTGGAGGAAAATGCCCGCAACTCGCCTGGGAGCTGTCTTTGCTGCCGCAGACCACACAGGACTATGTGTTGAACCTTTGACAGGACTGGCTCCGCCTGGGTCCACTCACGGATCTGTGATGCCATGACAGGCAAGGTGTCCATATAATTTAGGGTTGCAACCACCTCACCGGTCGTGGGGGTCGACATGGGGCCGGTCGATAAAGGCAATCGGCTCAGTGCGTCGGCATTTGCTCTCTGCGTTCCTGGTTTGTGCTCCAGAGAATACTCGTATGCAGGGAACAACAAAGCCCAGCGCTGGATTTGTGCGGAAGCAATGGGCGGTATTGGCTTATCCTCTCTGAAAAGTCCCAGCAGAGGCTTATGATCAGTCACGATAGTGAAGTGGCAGCCATACATGTACTGGTGGAAACGTTTCACCGCAAAGACCACTGCCAGGCCCTCCTTCTCGAACTGTGCGTACTTTTTTTCCGCTGCAGTCAATGTGCGGGAGGCGAAAGCTATCGGCCGCTCAGCCCCGTTCTCCATTTTGTGGGACAGGACGGCCCCAATACCATACGGGGATGCATCACATGTGACGAGCAAAGGCTTTCTAGGATCATAGTGGGTTAGTAACCAGACAACGACAATTGTTGTTTTACCCGCCGGAAAGCGGTTTCTTGTGGTTGACCCCAAACCCAGGTGTGATTTTTCTTTAGCAGAAGATGCAATGGGGCCAGCGTAGTTGCCAGATTGGGGAGGAACTTCCCGTAATAGTTTACGAGGCCAAGAAAAGAACGAAGATGCGAAGTGTCAGTCGGGGCGGGGGCCTGTTGAATCGCGCGCACCTTCTCTGCGACGGGGTGCAAACCTTCGCGGTCCACCCGATAACCCAGGTAGACTACTTCCTTTGCCTGAAAGACGCACTTTGTGTGACGTAAACGGACTCCAGCATCCGAAAAGCGTCTAAGGACAGCCTCCAGATTTTCCAAATGTTCCTGCTCCGATGTCCCTGTGATCAAAACGTCATCTAAGTAGACAGCGACACGTGGTAAACCTCTCAAAATGCCCTCCATAACACGTTGAAAAATAGCGCAGGCAGAGGATACTCCAAAGGGCAAACGTGTATATTCATACAGGCCCCAGTGTGTATTAATCGTTACATATGGTCGGGAGGCAGGGTCCAGCTCCAACTGTAGGTAGGCGTGACTCATATCTAATTTTGTGAATGAGAGTCCACCTGCAAGTTTTGCGTAGAGATCCTCTATGCGAGGCATTGGATATCGGTCGAGTCGGGAAGCCGTATTCATTGCAAGTTTATAGTCGCCGCACAAGCGAACTGTGGCATCTGGCTTCATTACAGGTACAATTGGTGCTGCCCAGTCAGCGAAGCGGACGGGCCTGATAATACCCAAAGTTTCCAAACGAGTGAGCTCCCCTTCTACCTTCTCGAGCAAAGCGTAAGGCACTGGGCAAGCCCGCAAATAGCGCGGCGTGGCTCCTGGTTCGACTTGGATACGGGCTACGGCCCCTTTTATTTTCCCCAAACCGAGCTGAAATACATCTGAGTCATACATCTAGCACCTCAGTCAACCCTCCAGAAACTGTTTGGAGGATGTGCTGCCACTGCAACCGCAAATGGCAACCAGTCCCGACCCAACAGGCTGGGCCCATGGCCGCGCACCACGATAAGTGGGGAAACACCCCTCCTGGCGTCCATAAACAACCGGGGTCATCGTAGTTCCTGCGATGTCCAATGGTTCCCCCGTGTAGGTGGCCAACCTGGCCTATGTGTTGGTTCATGTAAGGGTCTGTATACCCTGCTTGATGCGGTCAAATGTCCTCTGGGCGATCACGGAGACCGCTGCGCCAGTGTCCAACTCCATCTCGAGCGGGTGACCATTGACCCGTACTGTCACCTTAATGGGGGCCACACGGGGAGCTGCCACACAATGCAGCTGCAGGCAGTAGTCCTCCGTCTCCACGTCCTCAGGAGTAGTCGCCGCAGGTTCATCCACATGGTAGGTACGGCCCCTGGGCTGGTCCCAGTTTCGGTCGGAACGGCGGCGCCTCTGGCACCCCCAGGATCGGTGTCCGCGACGGGGTCGGCGCCTACAAGTCTGACACGGACATGGCTCCTCATCCATTGGTTCTGGAGAAGGCACCCTTCGGGGAGGAATGTCCAATGGCCACTGGCGTCAATCCGGACGTCGTCTCACCCAAGGTGCCGCAGGAGTGCGGGGGGACATTTTCGGACAGTAGGGGTTGCGCCCCAAGGCATGCACTTCCATTCCCTGTATCTCCTGCACTCCTCGTTCTACACTCTCTCGGGACAATACTATTTGAATGGCCTGTTGAAAAGTCAATGTTGGCTGAGCTAACAACTTTCTCTGTGTGGCCGCATTATTAATACCGCAAACCAAACGGTCGCGTAACATTTCTGACAAGGTCTCACCATAGTCACAGTACTCCGCAATCCTGCGTAGCCTGGATAGAAAATCGGCACGGGATTCTCCTGGGGTCCTCTCAGCGGTATTAAACCGGTAACGTTGGACTGTTGTGGATGGGGCTGGGTTAAAATGCTGCCCCACTAAATTCGGAAGTTCCTCAAACGTTTTGGTGTCCGGCACAGCTGGGTACGTAATGCTCCTGATCACCCCAAACGTATACGGGCCGCAGGCGGTGAGCAATATGACCACCTGGCGCTCGTTTTCAGTGATATTGTTTGCCCGGAAATAGTAACGTATCCGTTGTGCATACTGGTTCCAGCGCAGTATCAAAAACATCCAAATGTCCGTACAGAGGCATGGTGTAATATAAAACAACTTCCAACCTGTATCCAACAAAAATCCAGGGAATGGTTTCAGCAGTGTAGACAGCTATTCACTTTAACCCTCGTCGCCAGTTTTGTGAGGGCCACGAAGAATCAAACATGAGTTTCAAGGATACAAGAAATAACATTTATTTACAATAACATACACCCCTCATTGGGGAAGCTCATACTCCCACAGTGTTGTGGGATTGTCATTAGTCCCCAGCCAATGGTAAACAGGCAGGTTATAACAGCCCATTTCCTCTGGATCCACGCATATATTTTGAGCTTCAAAAATGAAACCAGCTAAATTCAAAAAGATACTGAGTTCAGGGAGTGAGTCCAAGACAGTAATTTAATCCCAGGGTTCAGTTTTTTTTAAAATTTGTTTTTATTCAAAAATTTTCAAGAATTTTTACAAACCACTACAAAAAGAAAAACAACGAAAAGAAAACATAGCAATAAAACAAAACAACTTAACCATTTAACAAAACAAGGTGGGGTACCTGCCCTTTACAAATGAAATCCATCCACCGCCCAAACCCCCCCCCCCCCACCTCCCCCTTCCCCCCCCCCTCTCTCTCCCATTCCCCCCTCTCCTCTTCCCCGCCCCCCCCAACCTCCCCCCCCCCCCCCCCCCCCCTCTGGTTTGCTGCTGCTGCTGACCTCCACCTAAAGTTCCGTGAGAAAGTCAAGGAACGGTTGCCACCAGTTGCCAAAGGTTGCCTGGAGAACCCCTGCAAGGACCCTCGCAAGGAAAACGTTATCCTCTCCAACCTGAGAAACTCCGCCATGTCACTGACCCAAGCCTCTACACTTGGGCGTTTCGCGTCCCTCCACATTAACAAGAGCCTTCTCCGGGCTACAAAGGAGGCAAAGGCCAGAACTCCGGCCTCTTTCGACTCCTGCACTCCTGGATCGTCTGACACCCCAAATATCGGTATCCCCCAGCTCGGTTTTACCCGAGTATCCAAGACCTTGGACATAGCCTTTCCAAAATTCTGTGAAATCTGGGCAGGCCCAGAACATATGGACATGATTTGCTGGGCCCCCTGAACACCTCACACACCTGTCCTCCACCCCAAAGAACTTACTCATTCTCGCCACTGTCATGCGCCCAGCCTGGCACAAGATGAAGAGGAATTGACCCTGCCCAGGGCGTCAGCCCACAGGCCCTCATCCAGCTCCTCCTCCCACTTGCCCTTCAACTCCTCCACCGAGGCCTCCTCCGCCTCCTTCAGCTCCTGATATATTTCCCATATCTTGCCATCCCCTACCCACACGCCCGAGGCCACCCTGTCCTGTATCCTCCGGGCAGGCAGCAGCGGGAATTCTCCTACCTGCTTTTGCACGACCGCCCGAACCTGCATGTACCTAAAGGTATTCCCCGGGGGAGCCCAAATTTCTCCCCAACGCCCTCAGACTAGCAAAAGTCCCATCAATGAACAAGTCCCCCATCCTTTTGATACCCGCCCTGTGCCAGCTTAGGAACCCCCTGTCTATTCTACCCGGAACAAACCTGTGATTGTTCCATATCGGGGCCCAGACTAAAGCCCTTGGCTCCCCCCCGTGCCGTCTCCATTGCCCCCAGATCCTCAATTTCGCCGCCACCACCGGGCTCGTGGTATACCGCGTCGGCAGAAGCGGCAACGGTGCCGTTATCAGTGCCCTCAAGCTAGTATCTTTACAAGACGCCGCTTCCAACCATTTCCACGCCGCCCCCTCTCCCTCCATTACCCATTTTCGATCATGAATATATTCGCTGCCCAGTAATAGCTGCAAAAGTTCGGCAGCGCCAAGCCCCCCTCCCCCACACGACTGCGCTCCAAGAACAGTCTCTTAACACGCGGGGTCCTGTTTGCCTCCAGGGTTCAGTTGATATTCATAAATCACTGATGTCATCTGAACACCTTGATTATGGGTATCCATTTTCAAATATATAATTGTGTTGTTTATGCATGTCAAGGTGCCATGTTGCAATAGGAAATTAACCAGTTCTTTTCCCCATTTTCCTCCCAGTTAAATGACAAAGGACTCCAAGGCATTCCATTTTATCTTAGAGGAGGCCAGAATTCTACCTATCTATGGTGTGAGTCTTTACTCTTGAGCGAGGAACATATTTTTCAGGGCACCTCAACTGTGCTGACAAGACTATAATGGCTGTGTAACTTGCATCCAAGACTCACCTCGATAGTGTTGTCGTGATATGCATCACTATAAATACACAAGGGTTTAATGTAGGTACACTGCAACTAAGTAAACACTAGAGGGAGCACCAGAGACATCATGACACACAGATTCAACCAATAGGTCAGTAAGATAGGACACGACCAATGGGCAGTCAAGACACACCCAGAGGTGACGCTACCACAAGGGGGCTACCCATATAAAAGGACAGGGCACACATGCTCTTCCTCTTTCCATAGGCGACATTCAGAGAGACGGGCAGATCAGGAAGCATCACACCCATCGCATGGATTAGAGCAGACTGGTTAGTTAGATTGAGTTACTATAGCAAGATTAGCAGGAGAGTCGAACTCAAGTAGGAGAATTGTTTACTGTTCAATAAATGTGATCTCCAAGTCTGAACCTTCCTTTGTCAGAGTATACATCAAGGAAGCAGCTTATGCTACATGAAGAAGCAAAACACTACAAGTGTCACAGTGACCCTACTGTGGGTGTGTGTGGGGGGGGGGGGGGGGGGAGATTAAAATTTCCCCCATTGTTTCAAATTAATGGTTGTTTTAGATCAGGGAGTAGTTTAATTTGCTGGATCTTTCTCTACTGGAATAATGATTGAACAATCAAATCTCACTTTATCTAAAGGATCTTCAGGGAATAGTCCAGGTTTTGTAAATCAAGTTGTTTTGTACACTTGAGTTATCTGATGTAGATTAATAAGTTTTTCTTTGCTCAAGTCCTTTTCATCATTGCTTTTCACCATGGCATAACCTTTTTAAAATGTAATTTTGTTTAGGACAATATATTCTTAATTGCAATATATTTATCTTCATATTTCTGTTTCCTTGCATATACATTTCTAATTATACTTCTCAATGTCATGCACAAGTGGCTGATGTTATGTTTTGTAGCATTTTCTGTACTTCAGTGATATTGTCATATGACGCAAAAGTGTCAAGAGTAAGGCAAAGGAAATGCCAGTTGGTGCTATCACAGTTAGTATTTGTGTGAAGTACAATAGCTCAGAAAAAAATCAAATTGAGCATACAAAAATGAAATGAAATGAAAATCGCTTATTGTCACAAGTAGGCTTCAATGAAGTTAGTGTGAAAAGCCCCCAGTTGCCACATTCCAGCGCCTGTTCGGGGAGGCTGTTACGGGAATTGAACCGTGCTGCTGGCCTGCTTGGTCTGCTTTAAAAGCCAGCGATTTAGCCCAGTGTGCTAAACCAGTCCCTTGGTTACACGACCAGATGTTCTATCGAGACTGCCCTTCACAGTCATGGTGTATTAGCCATCAAGATTCATAATAGACCCCACCACCAACAACAATGTAATCTGTGGAAGGGGGGAAAAAAGTGTTGCTTAAAAAGGCTAATTTAGAAAGAATGAAATCTGGAAAGTTCTTCTCCGACTCCTTTGGTGTATCAAAGCTTGTTCTTGAGAAAAAAACATAAACAGTGACAACTAGAGACAACTAGAAACTTTCTCTGTGAACAGTTCACTACTGGAACGAGACTGAAGCTACTTCTAAGGAATCATTTAATTTTCTTCATTAGGTATTAATGTTGGGCTCCTATCAATATTAGTAAAGGGGTGAGGGAATGGGAGCACTGAAAGGACCATGTATCTGGCTCAAAGTGGCATCTCAGACTTGTTCTACTTTAAGGTACAATTGAAAAGTATCATCGGTTTGTGTATAATTGTCTGTATTACAGCCCATGGCTTTAGATGTGAGGGAAAGAATCCCAGACACGGCAACATCTAGGCTCTGTGGATCTGACGAGTGCCATTTCATACAATGCCAGAATAAAACATTGACCAGACCAGTCAATGTACGTGGGAAAACTAATGCTTTGCATTTCAGATGATGTTGCCCAGGGCAGCATGTAGATGATAAGTAGGAAGTGACTAAGGAGACTTGGGGACAGCAGAGTCCCAGTGCAGGAGTAGGTTGCAGACAGGTCACAAAGGAGAGTTACCTTTGTTACAATCACATGTGATGTCACCCATCAAGAGACATTTCGATACTGTGATCTTTTGGAAATCCCCTGATTGAAGGGATTCTCCAATCACGGGACTAAGTGTCCGTGCCGTCGCTTTTCACGACGGCGCGAAATGGCCCCCGCCGCGACCGATTCAGGGGCAGAAAAGGGGCCAGCAGCGGCGCCGCAATAAACGTGGTGGGCGTGGTGATAGAGCAGCAGCATTATCGCGCAACGCCAGGATGATGCCGCGCCATGTCATATGAAGTGCGCGATCGGCACACAGGCCCCAAAGTCTGGAGATGGCTGAGACCCGCCGTGCCGCTCGCCGCTTCCGAGACAGCGACCAAGAGACACTGCTAGATGCAGAAGAGGAGCGCAAGGCCATCCTTTTCCTTTGACGTGACCACCGGAGCCGTGCAGCACTGTGAGGCGGGGATGACGAGAAGTTGGCATGGCGGTCAGCGCTGTGGGGCACATCCCCCGCTCAGGAAACAACTGCACGACCTACAAGGGCTGCGAGGGTAAGTACTCCGAGACTTCGCCCGGGTGACGCCCCACCCTGTTCTGCCCCCCCTGCCCATGCGGGGTGAGAGGGGGGGGGGGCGCCTGGGGCCCCACGTTGCACCTGAGACACATGTGGAACCCCCCTCCTGCACGTGGAGTGGTGCCATGACGTGGGTCCGAGTATCCCCACCTAGTGATAATGGTGCTAACATGTGTCCGTCCTGCTGATGGCCACCTAACCCCTCCCCCCCCCCTCCCACCCCCAAGGGCAAGACAGCTCACAATCAGAGGGAGCATTCAAGAACCGGAGGGGGAACACCTGAGCTCCATCCCCTTACCGTCTACGAGCAGAGGGCTCTGGACCTCGCTGGGGGAGCCGCCAGCTGGGAGGTAGCGCCGTGACAGGTCGGAGGCGCAGCACCAAGTGAGAATCCCCTGACTGCATGCAGTCCCTTAGCCCATCATTACTCCCAACCTACCCCCCTCACACTCCACCCCCTCACACTCCACCCCCTCACACTCCACCCCCTCACACTCCATCCCCCTCACACTCCATCCCCCTCACACTCCATCCCCCTCACACTCCATCCCCCTCACACTCCATCCCCCTCACACTCCACCCCCTCACACTCCACCCCCCTCACACTCCACCCCCTCACACTCCACCCCCTCACACTCCACCCCCCTCACACTCCATCCCCCTCACACTCCATCCCCCTCACACTCTATCCCCCTCACACTCCATCCCCCTCACACTCCATCCCCCTCACACTCCATCGCCCTCACACTCCATCCCCCTCACACTCCATCCCCCTCACACTCCATCCCCCTCACACTCCATCCCCCTCACACTCCATCCCCCTCACACTCCATCCCCCTCACACTCCATCCCCCTCACACTCCATCCCCCTCACACTCCATCCCCCTCACACTCCATCCCCCTCACACTCCACCCCCTCACACTCCACCCCCCTCACACTCCACCCCCCTCACACTCCACCCCCTCACACTCCACCCCCTCACACTCCACCCCCTCATACTCCACCCTCTCACACTCCACCCCCTCATACTCCACCCTCTCACACTCCATCCCCCTCACACTCCACCCCCTCACACTCCACCCCCTCACACTCCACACCTCACACTCCACCCCCCTCACACTCCACCCCCCCTCACACTCCACCCCCCCTCACACTCCACCCCCCCTCACACTCCACCCCCCCTCACACTCCACCCCCTCACACTCCATCCCCCTCACACTCCACCCCCTCACACTCCATCCCCCTCACACTCCACCCCCTCACACTCCACCCCCCTCACACCACCCCCTCACACTCCACCCCCTCACACTCCACCCCCTCACACTCCATCCCCCTCACACTCCATCCCCCTCACACTCCATCCCCCTCACACTCCATCCCCCTCACACTCCATCCCCCTCACACTCCATCCCCCTCACACTCCATCCCCCTCACACTCCATCCCCTCACACTCCATCCCCCTCACACTCAACCCCCCCCCACAGTTCACACCCCACCACCCCCACAGTCTACACCCTCACAGTCTACCCCCTCACACTCCACCCCCTCACACTCCACCCCCTCATACTCCACCCCCTCATACTCCACCCCCTCATACTCCACCCCCTCATACTCCACCCCCTCATACTCCACCCCCTCACACTCCACCCCCTCACACTCCACCCCCCTCACACTCCATCCCCCTCACACTCCATCCCCCTCACACTCCATCCCCCTCACACTCCACCCCCTCACACTCCACCCCCTCACACCACCCCCTCACACCACCCCCTCACACCACCCCCTCACACCACCCCCTCACACCACCCCCTCACACTCCACCCCCTCACACTCCACCCCCTCACACTCCACCCCCTCACACTCCACCCCCTCACACTCCACCCCCCTCACACTCCACCCCCTCACGCTCCACCCCCTCACACTCCACCCCCTCACCCTCCATCCCCCTCACCCTCCATCCCCCTCACACTCCATCCCCCTCACACTCCATCCCCCTCACACTCCATCCCCCTCACACTCCACCCCCTCACACTCCACCCTCCTCACACCACCCCCTCACACTCCACCCCCTCACACTCCACCCCCTCACACTCCACCCCCTCACACTCCACCCCCCTCACACTCCACCCCCCTCACACTCCACCCCCCTCACACTCCACCCCCTCACACTCCACCCCCTCACACTCCACACCCCTCACACTCCACACCCCTCACACTCCACACCCCTCACACTCCACACCCCTCACACTCCACCCCCCTCACACTCCACCCCCTCACACTCCACCCCCTCACACTCCACCCCCTCACACCCACCCCCCACACCCCACCCCCCTCACACTCCATCCACCCCACACCCATCCCCCTCACACCAACCCCCCACACCCACCCCCACACACCCACCCCCCCACACCCACCCCCACACCCCACCCCCCACACCCACCCCCCACCACCCACCCCCCCACACCCACCCCCCTCACACTCCACCCCCCACACACTCCACCCCCCCCACACTCCACCCCCCCACACCCACCCCCCCACACCCCACCCCCCCACACTCCACCCCCCTCACACCCACCACCCCTCACACACCACCCCCCACACCACCCCCCCCCCCCTCACACTCCACCACCCACACACTCCACCCCTCACACTCCACCCCCCCCACACTCCACCCCCCTCACACCCACCCCCCTCACACTCCACCCCCCCCACCCCCACCCCCCCTCACACTCCACCCCCCTCACACTCCATCCCCCTCACACTCCATCCCCCTCACACTCCATCCCCCTCACACTCCATCCCCCTCACACTCCATCCCCCTCACACTCCATCCCCCTCACACTCCATCCCCCTCACACTCCATCCCCCTCACACTCCATCCCCCTCACACTCCATCCCCCTCACACTCCATCCCCCTCACACTCCATCCCCCTCACACTCCATCCCCCTCACACTCCATCCCCCTCACACTCCATCCCCCTCACACTCCATCCCCCTCACACTCCATCCCCCTCACACTCCATCCCCCTCACACTCCATCCCCCTCACACTCCATCCCCCTCACACTCCATCCCCCTCACACTCCATCCCCCTCACACTCCATCCCCCTCACACTCCATCCCCCTCACACTCCATCCCCCTCACACTCCATCCCCCTCACACTCCATCCCCCTCACACTCCATCCCCCTCACACTCCATCCCCCTCACACTCAACCCCCCCCCCACAGTTCACACCCCACCACCCCCACAGTCTACACCCTCACAGTCCACCCCCTCACACTCCACCCACTCACACTCCAACCACCCCCTCACACTCCACCCCCTCACACTCCATCCCCCTCACACTCCATCCCCCTCACACTCCATCCCCTTCACACTCCATCCCCCTCACACTCCATCCCCCTCACACTCCATGCCTCTCGCACTCAACCCCCGCCCCACAGTTCACACCCCACCGCCTCACAGTCCACCCCCTCACACTCCACCCCCCTCACACTCCACCCCCCTCACACTCCACCCCCCTCACACTCCACCCCCCTCACACTCCACCCCCCTCACACTCCACCCCCTCTCACACTCCACCCCCTCACACTCCACCCCCTCTCATACTCCACCCCCTCTCATACTCCACCCCCTCTCACACTCCATCCCCCTCACACTCCACCCCCTCACACACCACCCCCTCACACACCACCCCCTCACACTCCACCCCCTCACACTCCACCCCCTCACACTCCACCCCCTCACACTCCACCCCCTGACACTCCACTCCCCTCACACTCCACCCCCTCACACTCCACCCCCTCACACTCCACCCCCTCACACTCCACCCCCTCACACTCCACCCCCTCACACTCCACCCTCCTCACACCACCCCCTCACACTCCACCCCCTCACACTCCATCCCCCTCACACTCCATCCCCCTCAAACCCAACCCCCCCCCACAGTTCACACCCCACCACCCCCACAGTCTACACCCTCACAGTCTACCCCCTCACAGTCTACCCCCTCACACTCCACCCCCCTCACACTCCACCCCCTCACACTCCACCCCCTCACACTCCACACCCTCACACACCACCCCCCTCACACACCACCCCCCTCACACTCCACCCCCCTCACACTCCACCCCCTCACACTCCACCCCCCTCACACTCCACCCCCTCACACTCCACCCCCCTCACACTCCACCCCCCTCACACTCCACCCCCCTCACACTCCATCCCCCTCACACTCCATCCCCCTCACACTCCATCCCCCTCACACTCCATCCCCCTCACACTCCATCCCCCTCACACTCCATCCCCCTCACACTCCATCCCCCTCACACTCCATCCCCCTCACACTCCATCCCCCTCACACTCCGTCCCCCTCACACTCCGTCCCCCTCACACTCCGTCCCCCTCACACTCCGTCCCCCTCACACTCCGTCCCCCTCACACTCCGTCCCCCTCACACTCCGTCCCCCTCACACTCCGTCCCCCTCACACTCCGTCCCCCTCACACTCCGTCCCCCTCACACTCCATCCCCCTCACACTCCATCCCCCTCACACTCCGTCCCCCTCACACTCCGTCCCCCTCACACTCCGTCCCCCTCACACTCAACCCCCCCCCCACAGTTCACACCCCACCACCCCCACAGTCTACACCCTCACAGTCTACCCCCTCACACTCCACCCCCTCACACTCCACCCCCTCACACTCCACCCCCTCACACTCCACCCCCTCACACTCCGTCCCCCTCACACTCAACCCCCCCCCACAGTTCACACCCCACCACCCCCACAGTCTACACCCTCACAGTCTACCCCCTCACACTCCACCCCCTCACACTCCACCCCTCACACTCCACCCCCTCACACTCCACCCCCTCACACTCCACCCCCTCACACTCCACCCCCTCACACTCCACCCCCTCATACTCCACCCCCTCATACTCCACCCCCTCACACTCCACCCCCCTCACACTCCACCCCCCTCACACTCCATCCCCCTCACACTCCATCCCCCTCACACTCCATCCCCCTCACACTCCATCCCCCTCACACTCCATCCCCCTCACACTCCATCCCCCTCACACTCCATCCCCCTCACACTCCATCCCCCTCACACTCCATCCCCCTCACACTCCACCCCCCTCACACTCCACCCCCTCACACTCCACCCCCTCACACTCCACCCCCTCACACTCCACCCCCCTCACACTCCACCTCCCTCACACTCCACCCCCTCACACTCCACCCCCCTCACACTCCACCCCCCTCACACTCCATCCCCCTCACACTCCATCCCCCTCACACTCCATCCCCCTCACACTCCATCCCCCTCACACTCCATCCCCCTCACACTCCATCCCCCTCACACTCCATCCCCCTCACACTCCATCCCCCTCACACTCCACCCCCTCACACTCCACCCCCTCACACTCCACCCCCTCACACTCCACCCCCTCACACTCCATCCCACTCACACTCCACCCCACTCGCACTCCACCCCCCTCACACTCCACCCCCCTCACACTCCACCCCCTCACACTCCACCCCCTCACACTCCACCCCCTCACACTCCACCCCCTCACACTCCACCCCCTCACACTCCACCCCCTCACACTCCACCCCCTCACACTCCACCCCCTCACACTCCAGCCCCTCACACTCCAGCCCCTCACACTCCAGCCCCTCACACTCCAGCCCCTCACACTCCACCCCCTCACACTCCACCCCCTCACACTCCACCCCCTCACACTCCACCCCCTCACACTCCACCCCCTCACACTCCACCCCCTCACACTCCACCCCCTCACACTCCACCCCCTCACACTCCACCCTCTCACACTCCACCCTTTCACACTCCACCCCCTCACACTCCACCCCCTCACACTCCACCCCCTCACACTCCACCCCCTCACACTCCACCCCCTCACACTCCACCCCCTCACACTCCACCCCCTCACACTCCACCCCCTCACACTCCATCCCCCTCACACTCCATCCCCCTCACACTCCATCCCCCTCACACTCCATCCCCCTCACACTCCATCCCCCTCACACTCCATCCCCCTCACACTCCATCCCCCCCCCACAGTTCACACCCCACCGCCTCACAGTCCACCACCCCCACAGTCTACCCCCTCACACTCCACCCCCTCACACTCCACCCCCTCACACTCCACCCCCTCACACTCCACCCCCTCACACTCCATCCCCCTCACACTCCATCCCCCTCACACTCCATCCCCCTCACACTCCATCCCCCTCACACTCCATCCCCCTCACACTCCATCCCCCTCACACTCCATCCCCTCACACTCCATCCCCCTCACACTCCATCCCCCTCACACTCCATCCCCCTCACACACCACCCCCTCACACACCACCCCCTCACACACCACCCCCTCACACACCACCCCCTGACACACCACCCCCTCACACTCCTCCCCCTCACACTCCACCCCCTCACACTCCACCCCCTCACATTCAACCCCCATCACACTCCACCCCCTCACACTCCCCCCTCACACCCCCCTCACACTCCACTGCCTGACACTCCACTGCCTCGTACTCCACTCCCCACCCCCCCACAGTTCACACACCACCGCCTCACAGTCCACCACCCACAGTCCAGCACCCTCACAGTCCACACCCTCCCACTGCCCCCTCCACCCCCTCACACTCCACTCCCCCCCCACCCCCCCAGTTCACACACCACCGCCTCAACAGTCCACCACCCCCACAGTTCACACTCGCACACCCCACCACCTCACAGTCCAGCACCCTCACAGTCCACACCCCCAAACTTCCCCTCCACTCCCTCACAAACGACCCCGCGTGTTAATCGATACGTGCCTTAAGGTGTTCTCCAAGGCCAGAAGATCACCGTCCTGGAACTGCTCGTTCACTCCGCCGCCGCCCAGCTCCAACCCCTTCCGGCCTGTTGCTCGTGTTAACCTTAGTTTTATTAGCTCTAATTCTGTCACCTTTGCTCATGAGTCACCAGGTATCTTTCTGATACCGCCACGTGGTTCAAGTCCAAGTCATGATTAATAATGCAACACACCGCTTAGTAAGAGCTAAATCAACGCCCATTTATTATATACAGCAATAAATACTTATACAATAATCCTACTTCTAGACTACTACCTACCACTAAAGGCCAATACTTAACTTTGGAAATGGCCCACCAGGTCAGGGAAATGAATGTCTTTCGAATTGGTTCTGAGCCTGCGGGATTCAAAGGCTGGTACAAGTCGATAGTCAGGAGCGCCTATCGGGTAGCGATCGCTGGAGTAACAGTTACGGTTTTCTTTATCGAAGGGTCTCGAAGGTTGCGAGCAGGAGAAGAAGGGTTGAGTTGAACTTGGTCCCTATTCTTATAGTCACCAGGGGCTTCCCGCCTCTCGGGGCGGACCTCGTACCTGGTTCCAAGTGATTGGGACCAAGTCCAAGCACTTGGAACCAGGTACGAGGTCCGCCCCGAGAGGCGGGAAGCCCCTGGTGACGATAAGAATAGGGGCCAAGTTCGATATGCTCCAATAATGGGGCGATTCCTTGATCCGGGGGTGGTCGTTTATCTTTCTTTGTGTCAGCCCCTGCTGGCACCGACAGGTCTGGATCGGCTTTATGTTGCTAATGTGTAGCAATTGTTCCCGGGGATGGCTGCTTAGTATGCAGATGGCTGGGTTGTTGTGATGTTGATGGCTGCAGGTATCGGTCTGGGCTGACTTCCCCAGAGGCGAATACACTGTTTTACCTGCAGCTGTCCGTTTGTGTCCTGTTGGCTGATTTTCCCATCAGCCTCTTTCGTTCGCCATTTTAAATCGGGGTTTGACCATTCTAATCGGGAATCAGCCATTTTACGTGACTACAGGCCACAGGGATGCGCGGGACAGAGGGGAAGGATCACGGGCAGGAGGACCCTCTTCTGAGGCCGGGCCACCGAAGGGCGACGCACAGAGGACAGACAGACGTCAGGACGGACAGTCATGACACAGATGACAGTGAGACGGTCGAGGGGGGTACAGCGAGCCAGGACAGTGAAGGCGACAGGACAGCCCCTCAGGACAGAGGACGTTGCGACAGACGAGGCACAGGGGCACGGCACCTGTCATGGGCCGTGGACTAAATGCACCGGGCTAAGGTTCGAGCCAGGATACCCCAGACCTGGGGACTGACGAGGACCTAGCGTCTGCGGCACTGCTGTCACCCACCACTTCAACCATCGCAGATACACTCACCTCGATTGGGCAAATACGTGATGAGGCTTCTGGGTCACTGACTGGTGGTCACCACACATCCGACCCGGCACAGCAGGTGGAGGTAGGAGCAGCCGACAGGCTGGGCGGCCCAGGCCCAGCACCCAGCTTCTGCCCAGACAGTTCCCAGGTTCCTGGACTCGCCAGACCCACCCACAGACCCGATGCATTTGCAACCCCAGGGCCAATACAACGGGATGACAGCTGTCTTCCGGCAACTGCAGACGCAGCTGGAGGAGTCCATCCGCGTCCACGAGCAGGGATGGCTGCTACCAAAGCTGACACCACATGTGTGCCATCCGCGATGGGGGCAACGGTTTCGGCCATGGGTCAGGTTCTTCAAGGCGTGGGGCTTCGTGCGCATGCGTCGTCCGTGGCCCAAGACAGGGCTGCCCTTTCACAGGCAGCCATGTCCCAGAGCCAGCTGGACATTGCCGTCGCGCTCCGGGGTCTGGCCCAGTCTCAGCAGGCCATGGCCCTGTCCCCGCAGGCCATCGCCGAGAGCATCAGCGGCCTTGCCCATGTGATGGATGGCGTTCAGCGGCCTTGCCCATGTGATGGATGGCGTCGCACAATCCCAGCGGGAGGTAGCACAGTCCCTGACCGGGATGTCGCACTCCTTGAGCTCCATCGCTGGGAATGTTCAGCCCTGTCGATTCCACAGTGGGCCTCCAGGACGGGCAGCGCCAGGTGTCGGTGGTGCAACGGCGCTTGTCTCCGCATGCACCACCGTCCCGTAGAGAGGCCCTGGGGCCACCGGGATCCCCGAGGGAGGAGGAGGTTCTGGTGCCCGTCCCGGTTACTCCAACAAGGGAGGTCCCGGAACACTCGGACGCCCCCCGTTCCGTCCCTGGTGCATCTGGTGGGCAGCGGGCAGAGCAGGCTGGCACCACGCCATCCAGCACGCCCGCCGAGCAGCCTGGCCCATCCAGGCCGGGCCGCCTCAGGAAACGCCTGCTGACGGGGAGCCACGTCGAAGGAAAGGATTTTCAGCAGTCCGCCTCCATTCCTGCTGTACTGTCTGGGGAAACACCTTGACATAGTGTTAGGGCCCGTAAGGCCAAAACGTTAGACACATAGTAAGTTGGCACGGGTGCAGGGCACAGATTAGTTATAGGGGTTAGGGCACTTGTCTTTGAATGTCACCATTATAGTTGTTCCACCAAACCTTGATGCGTCTGTCCAATGTCTGTTGCCAGAGGGGGTCGTGAGGGGGACTGGGTGACGCTGGGGGTCGAAGTTCATTACAACAGTGAGGCTGGGTGTGCCTCCCCCCCCCCCCCCCCCCCCAACCCCAAGCACGCTGTTGTCCTCAGCACACTGACGCCAGCTGCCCCACATGGACATGTGATGGACTGTCCGTGAAGCATAAAGGGAACACCGAGATGGAGGGTTCAGATATGGCCATGAGTCAGACATTCTGTAGCGATTTGGAGCTCACAGCTCATCGCAGAGCGGGTTGTCATCATCCAACATGGCACTGATCACACCCGCTGACAGAAGTAAATGTGTAACAAAATTCACGATGTGCCGCAGGTGTAGGTTGCGTGAGAGTGGTGCTGTGGGTGGTAGGGTTGTGCGATGGTGCGGGAGGTGGTGGGGTGCTGGTGGTGTCTTTGTGCACGATCGACGGTGCAAGTGCTCTGCACAACGATGCCCTCCCCCTAGTGTGTGAAATGTGCGCCGATCAACGCCTCGCATGCTCGCTGTCCCAGCCGGTGGCGTTGTGCGGCCTCCCGGCCATATCCCGAATTTGGTGGTGTCTGTGCCCCACTGCCCTCCCATCTTCCCTCTCCTCCTCCTCCTCCTCATCCTCATGTTCAGAGGTGTCGCCCTCATCGGGCTCACCTGGTGCATCCTCCTCCATGACATCGCCGGTCATCGTTGGGCAATGTTGTGCAAAACGCAGCAGGCCACAAAAATTCTTCCGACCCTGTCTGGGTGGTATTGCAGAGCTCCTCCAGAGTGGTCCAGGCACCGGAATCTCATTTTGAGGAGACCAAAGCGCACCTCCACAACACCCCTGGTTGCAGCATGGGCCTCATTATAGCAGGTCTCCATGTGGATCTGTGGCTTCCGTGTAGGCGTTATCAGCCACGGCCACAACGGTTAAGCCCTGTCGCCCAGCAATCGGCCCCTCATCCGGGGTGGGCGGCCCTCGAAAATAGAGGGTATGAATGACTGCGCCGGTATGAAGGCGTCATGCACGCTGCCCGGATATTGGGCGCACACGTGCATTATTCTCATTCAATGGTCGCAGACCACCTGGACGTTCATAGAATAGTTCCCCTTCCTGTTTTGGAAAACGTCCCTGTTCTCCGAGGGTGGACGCAGGTTGACGTGCACCCCATCAGTGACGCCCTGAAACATTGGGATCCCGGCCACTGAGGCGAATTCCGCTGCCCTGGCAGACTGGTGTGCGTGGTCCTCCGGGAAATCAACGTATCTTTCCGCGACGGCATAGAGGCCGTCGGTAACGGCCCGGACGCATCGGTGCACCGATGTCTGAGAGATTCCAGAGTTTCTGCTTGACGCCTGGAAGGACCCCGTTGCAAAAAAATTGAGGGCATCGGTGACCTTGACTCTCACCGGTATGGTATGTCCTTCCCCCCCCATTCCACGTGGTGTCAGGTGCGCCATTAGGTGACATATATGTGCCACCGTCTTACGGCTCAATCTGAGTCTCCTCCTGCATTCCGCGTTCCTAAGGTCCTGGAACGAAAGGCGGTCCCGGTAGACACAAGGCCGCATGGGGTGCCTCCGCCGCCTTGGGCCGACCATTGTCACCCTACGCCTCCTCTTGGACCTGTCTGGCGTGAAGGCCTGCAGCAGAAGCGCCTGGCACGGGGCCCTCTGCAGCCAGTCCCTCTGCTGCATCCGCCACTGCAGCAGCTTCTCTGAACCGCCTGGGTCGGCCACTCCGAATGGCTATCTGCAGGGCAGCCGCTGCCACCACGGCGGCAAACATTGATGGCTGTTGTGCAAACATTACGAACTAGACGTGGGTGGGGGGGGGGTTGGGAGGAGAGACAATGACATTTGTAAGGAGGGCATTTTGGCATGTAGGCAGCCAGGGCCCTTTGGATACAAGGGTGCACCGGCTGCCTGGTTACGGTTCATTCACGCAAGCACCCTTACACCTGCCCACAGTATGTGTCTCCCGCCCAGTTCACCCTGTCCCTCCTCATTGCAGCGCAGGCAGCCTCAGCCCATCACCATGACCTCAACTTGCAAGCATGTCTTTGCCACCTTCCTGCCATGGCACTCCAGCTGGGGTGTCGGTCCCGCGGGCACTCTTGGCGGCCCCCCCCAGACAGAATGGTGGCATCATTTGCCCCACCCCTCCCCTTCCCTCTACTCCTTCCCCCACCCCCTCCCCCTTCCCGCTACTTCCCCAACCCCTCCCCTTCCCTCTACTCCTTCCCCCACCCCTCCCCCTCCCTCTACTCCTTCCCCACCCCCTCCCCCTTTTCCTTCCCCCACCCCCTCCTTCCCTGACCCCCTCCCCTTCCCTCTACTCCTTCCCCCAACCCCTCCCTCTTCCCTCTCCTCCTTCCCCCAACTCCTCCCTCTTCCCTCTACTCCTTCCCCCACCCCCTTCCCCCTTCTCATTCCCCCAACCCCTCCCCCTCCGTCAACTTCCCCCACCCCTTCTCCTTCTCCCACCCCCTCCCCTACCCTCTGCTCCTTCCCCCACCCCCTCCCTCTTCCCTCTACTTCCCCCAACCCCTCTCCTTCCCTCTACTCCTTCCTCCACCCCCTCCACCCCCTCCCCTTCCCTCTACTCCTTCCCCAACCCCTCCCTCTTCCCTCTACTCCTTCCCCACCTCCTCCCTCTTCCCACTACTTCCCCCAACCCCTTCCCTCTACTCCTTCCTCCACCCCCTCCCCTTTCCTCTACTCCTTCCCCCACCCCCTCCACCTTCCCTCCACTCCTTCCCCCACCTCCTCCCTCTTCCCTCTACTCCTTCCCCCAACCCCTCCCTCTTCCCTCTACTCCTTCCCCCACCCCCTCCTCCTTAGCCCTATACCCACCTTCCCCCCCCCCCCCCCCATTGGGGAATCGCAGCATACACATCAGAAACCCCTCCACATCACCGGCCGTGGATGCAGCTTCCTGCTTCCTGGGGTGATCCTGCCCACTCACCTCCCTTATCCACATAATCAGCCAGCACGACTGGCTGACAAATTTATTTAGTAGGGGTGAATGGCGACGGCGTGACCTGGGGTCACCCCGTAGGGACCTTGGCCCATCCGGGCTGCTGAATAGCGGGGGGCAGGGAGAATCGCATATATTACTTGGGCGATTCTCCGGCATGCGCGGCGCACACCTCGATGACGCCATTCTTGCCAGTTGGGAGAATGGAAGATCGGCGTCGGACCGGCGCCGCGGGAAAAAGTGGCGTGCTCGGCAATTCTCCCAAACGGCGTGGCATGGGAGAATCGCGCCCAGAGTTCTGGGAAAAATGAAAATGGTCGTTTCCAAGGAGGATGGGTTCAAGCGTTGGGGGTTTCATTTGAGCTGAAGGATGATGACAGCAGATTTAAAGGAGAGAGGGACAGCACCTGTGGAGAATGAGCCATTTAGGGGGAAGGTGGATGTGAGCCATTTAGGGGGAAGTTGGATGATCAGTTCAGTGGGAACAGGAAGTAGGTTTCATGGACAAGGCAAGCCCAGAGAAACCATGAAGGGAAATGGGAGAGAAAGTTGAGAGTTCACGGTTAGGTAGGCAGGAGCATTTTAGAAAGTTTGTCCAGCGGATGGAAGGGAGAGGTGTGGCTGAGGCAACTAATCGGATTGTCTCACTCTTGGTGACCCAGAAGTCCATGAGCTCCGTGCTCTTAAGTTGGAGGTGAGGGTGGAGAGGGAAGAGGGGTTTAAGAAGACAGTTTGTTTGGGATCAGTGGATGATTCACATATGCATACCTCATTTCTAGCATCTGCTCCTGTATCCTTTAAGGAATGATTCTGGCATCTAGACTGTATTCCGTATGTGCCAACTATAACTCAGTAATAGTACTCTCACTTCTGAGTCAGAAGTTTGCAGTTTAAGTCTCAAAACCTGAGGAGGAATTTTCATGTAGTACGACATTTCTTCCTGCATTGTTGAAGCTGCTACCTTTGGATGTGATGTTTAAAGGAAGGCAGTGGTATTGTAGCTTGATTTGCAATCCAGAGACCCGGTGAAATTTGAATTCAATTAAAAACTGGAAGTCTAATGATGACCATGAAGCATTGTTGATTGTCATAAAACCCCATCTCGTACACTAATGTGCTTTAGGGCAGGAGATCTCATTCTTGCCTGGCCTAGATGTGACTCTAGATCCTCAACAGGGTGGCTGGCTCTTAAATGCCCTCAGAGATGGGCTATAAATACTGGCCCAACCAGCAATGCCCACATCCCATGAATGGATAAAAGAAAAAAATTGCACGAAGACTAAACCTACCCCCTCAGGTGGGTGTAAAATATCCCACAAGTCTGTGCATAGAATAACAGCGGAATTCACCTTGTATCTTGGCCAATAATCAACTTCTAAAACATCACCAGAAACGTTGCTCTTTGTGGGCACTCACTCTGCACAAATTGGTGGTTGTGTTTTGTACATTACATCTGTGACTGCATTTTAAATGTATTTAATTGTAAGACACTTTGGTATGTCCTGATATGGTGAAATATAAGTCACAATCTTTTTATTTTTATCATAGCGTGGCACACAGACCTTCATCCTCTTCACTTACTTTAAAAAAAAATATAGAGTACCTAATTATTTTTTTCCAATTATGGGGCAATTTAACATGGCCAATCCACCTACCCTGCACATCTATGGGTTGTGGGGGTGAAACACACACAGACACAGGGAGAATGTGCAAACTCCACACGGACAGTGGACCGGGATCGAACTCGGGTCCTCCGCGCCATAGGCAGCAGTACTAACCGCTGCCCGCTCTTCACACTTTTAATGGGGTATCGGAATACAGATAACACAGTAAAGTGCCAGTTCAATCTCCCAAAGTATACCACCACTGTATAAATTGGAGGCTGGATTGACAAGCCACACAATAGGAGGCACCAAGGGAAAGCATGATGGTCTTTAACATTAGGGAGATTGTTCGAAATATTTTTTATCAATGTTGGGAAATGTGCAGTATAATTTGGGGAAAAGTGAGGGAATGCCTATGAGAAGGCATAGCAGGATTTTTCCTGAATGTGAACTGTGGTATTTCTGGAGCTTTGTCAGCAAAAAATTGAGTTCAGTTCCTTGCCAAAGGGGAACCATGATAGTAAGACTCATTTAGCTGAAGGTCTCCCTTGTGAGCTCTGCCCACAGCTGGCTAGCATCTGGCACAACTCAGTTATTGCTTTGTGAGGGAAGTGCAACCTCATCTAGCATCGACGCATTGTTAGGTTGAAGTAGAGGTGTGGGTACCAGTGGATGGGGGAATGTTGTCTTGGGAGAATTGGGAGCTAAAAGAAGAAAATAGAGTATTAGATGAAAAAGATTGTAAATGTATAAAACTAAACAGTCAAATCAATGTTTTTTTCCACCCGCAATATTTTCTATCTAAAAAGCTACCTTGTTCAAATTTTTGAATACAATTACTGAACCAGAAGTGCTCAAAGGATTAATATAGTTTAAAAATAACTCTTGGCTGGTGTTGGGACAGAACGGGGTGATTGTTTAAACACTTATAAGGACCAGTGATTTGTTCATGTAGGTTGCCAAGAAGAAAAACACAAGCCACTGCAAGCAAGTGACAGCAGCTCTGCAAAGCCCTATTGGTACCATACAAGTATCCGGCTGTGAAGAAGGCATTCACTCCATTGAGCTCCAAGAGGGTTTTGTACCCAAGGACAGGTGTGTATGTTATGAATGGCCTTCATATATTTGATTGATTAAATTATTGACAGAGAAGAAAAGAGCTCCATGTCATAACATATTTGATCAAACCAACGCTCTTTTTATCAAATAATAAAGCAAGTGCTTACGTTGAATTAATGAACAGGTTTTAAAGAAAAAATCTCTGAAGCAACACAAGTCAATTGTTTAAATATCTGTGTGTGTGGTTTGCTGTCACTGAGTCCTTATCTTATCTGCGTTCTTACTAGAAGTGAAGTTGAAGCCAACATAAGTTATTCACTAAATTAAATGGAAAATCTTCTTGATGATCATTTTGTAACATGAAAGTTGAATCGTAAACTTTCAATCTGAAGTAATTTTAAAAAACATACCAGCACTGGAATGGCATGGCACCATTTGTGGTTGTAAGTGTCTTACAAAAGTCAAATGAATGTGCTGAAATATAGACCATAATGTTGTAAATAGAAACCGTGAAACTCATTCACAATAACTAAAATCTCCTTTAATAAACTCATCATAAATTCAAGCAATAATTGTGAATGAGAATTCTGACTGTCTGCTTAAGATTGGATTACACAAAGCTTTATATTGAAGAATAACGTCTGAGTTTGTCTTCTGTCACACATTGCAGCTGTATTCAATTGAGATCACTGAGTAAAGTATGAGAATTATTCTTTGGACAGGCATTGCTGAAAAAGTAATCTGAACAATGCATTCTGCTTTAATGCACAAACAGGCTAACAGCTTGTTATAAGGTAGTGACACCAATGATTTAAGAATTGTTGAACATATGATTGCATCGCACCACCATTTGCTCCCTGAAAACTGGATCTCACATTTAACCTTCTTGTGATTTTCATGAAGTTGCTGCATAACCTTCTGTCATATGTTTAATGGCACATAAAAATTTAGTAATTATCAGAGTAAGCACCCTTTTAATGATGTCATGGTTGTCAATGATTGTTGCGCAAACTCTGTTGCCCAGAAAGTAAATACTTCTAACTGTGGAGATTCATTCCTTCCAAGTTGTGATTTTTTTTATACTATGAAAATGTTAAATGCAATTTTTTAAAAAAAATCTTATTTTTCATTTGTCTCCTTCCTTTCAATCAAATCCTTATTTTGCTTTCTACACCTAATTTGAGTTCAATTCACTGACCGCATTTCTCTTTCTTTCTCCATCCTACTCCTTCTTTCTCAATTCCTCAACCTCATTGGCTAAGGAGATGCACTGTTCTGTTGTTCACCAATATTGTGGGATTCAGTTGCCTTCGCCGTGTCATTATCCACTGGCACCTCCACACCTCCAGAAACTTTGTGGGCAAAACCTTTCAGATCTGGTCTTTCACAATGCACAAGTACAGATATGCCACCCTGGAATCTAATAAATGTGGTCCTTTTCAGTAGCTACTGCCCGTATCTGTGCTATGCTTTAATTGGCTTGAATAAGTTGTGAGAGTGAGAATTTTGTCTTATAGCTGAACTGGAATGGATTGCAGTACATGTTTCAAGCTGAACCAATACATATAATTTTTTTGTCATAATGAAGCATTAAAGTTTTTTAAAATCTTCTATATGTTGGAAGATGCTTACTTTTGAAGTTGCTGGGATCAGTATGTTATGTTTGATCCCATTTGATGGCATGCTGAACCTTATGGCTGCATAATGTGTATTATTTTTAACTGAGGCAAACCAATATCCTCGACCCAATCATTGAAAAATCCCTTCGTAGTGTAATCTGTTCCACTAATATGCTTCATTTGGTACAGCAAGCATTTTCTTTAACATCATTGACTATTTAGGATGAAAAACAATGTCCCAGAATTTGTATAATCAGCAGATTGTGTGTAATAATTAGACTAGGTTCCTAACTGCAATATTGAGTCTGGAGTTTATGAACGTTGTTTTTCGATTGACAGTTTTTATTGGAGGACACTGCTTAACAATTACAGGATTATAGAAACATTCAGCAGCGATATCTGAGAAAAATGGTGTTTTAGATTATTTTGACATGGCTCATATTGTTAAAATGAATGACAAATTATTAATATATTAGATAACTGAGCTTTTTGTGCTCATAATTACTGGTGGAGTGCGGTTAAATTATTAGGATTCTGAGTTCAGAAGGATGTATATCTGAAAGTAGCCAGTTGATATACGGCAGACAGTTCTAAAATTGAAAATCTTAGTCATTGAGATGTTCAGTTGTTTTTTAATTTAACATACTTCCTAAAATAGTTATATAATTAAATATATAAGGAAGACTATTTTAAAATCTTTGTATTTTATTTCTCTAGTGTTTTCATTATTTCTAAGGCACAAAGTAGGTGAACATGGAGCTAAATTCATCTTTCATCATTTCTTTAGAGGCTAAAAAAGGCTATGTTCGACTGGGCAGTTGGCTAGTTTACTAACAAATAAGTGCCTTGAGATCTATGACTATTCTTAAAATGATATTCTTTAAGCGTTTTGGGCAATAAGCAGAGACAGAACTGGCAGCGGTTGAATAAACTCGGTTTGTTCTCACTGGAACGACGGAGGTTGAGGGGCGACCTGATAGAGGTCTACAAAATTATGAGGGACATAGACAGTCAGAGGCTTTTTCCCAGGCTAGAGGGGTCAATTACTAGGAGGCATAGGTTTAAGGTGCGAGGGACAAGGTTTAGAGGAGATGTACGAGGCAAGTGTTTTACACAGAGGGTAGTGGGTGCCTAGAACTCGCTACCGGAGGAGGTGGTGGAAGCAGGGACGATAGTGATGTTTAAGGGGAATCTTGACAAATACATGAATAGGATGGGAATAGAGGGATACGGACCCAGGAAGTGTAGAAGATTTTAGTTTAGACGGGCAGCATGGTCGGCACAGGCTTGGAGGGCCGAAGGGCCTGATCCTGTGCTTTACTTTTCTTTCTTCTTTGTTCATTCGTGGCAAAAATTGAAGACCCACACTTGACATTTGACACGCATGAAATTTTCATCTCTTAACCAGTGTCGTTATTTCTCAACTATCAACACCAATAAACAACTATTAACAACTATCAACACCAACAAATCCCCAAAGAACACAGTACTCGACAGATAACCCTTGATAAATTCCCAAACAACATCCAGAAGACAAAAGACCCTTTTAACACAGAGATCAGGTTTAAAATCTCTAATGAGAGCAGTTATCCCTTTGAAATTACCCAGATGCTTTAGAGAGCTTGTAGAGAGATCCATGCACATCTGCTGGCTTTCACTGCAGCTCTTCTCTCTGAAAACAAAACTAAAAACTCACTCTGTAGCAGCCTGCTCAAAAATGAAAGTAAAGCAGACAGCCCAGCTCCACCCACACTCTGACATCACTGATAAACACCCATTTCTTAAAGACCCATTTCTTAAAGGTACTCTCACATGACAATGGCCAATCCACCTAACCTGCACAGCTTTGGACTGTGGGAGGAAACCGGAGCACCTGGAGGAAACCCACGCAGTCACGGAGAGAACGTGCAGACTCCGCAGATGGTGACCCAAACTGGGAATTGAACCTGGGACCCTGGAGCTGTGAAGCAAGTGTACTAACCACTGTGCTACCGTGCCGCCCAATGATGAGAAGAAGCCGTTCAAGAAGATTTTGTGACTAGATTAGAACAGGTATGATAAAAGAGGGCAGTGTCATGAGGCAGATGACAGGGGTGAGGTGATAATGAAGAACAGGATGCTCAGTGTTTTTGAGGCGGTAAAAACATTGAAAAGGATGAATAGCATGATCTATTATATAAGTTAACAAGTATATAACTGGTCATTATTTTGCAATGTTTGCTTTCTACTGTGCTCGTCATAATTTGAATTGTCGATACAGGATACAGTGAGAGAGATGATAACGTTGAGATAGTGGCAAGCACAAATTAAAAGGCTTTGGAGAGAAAAGGAGAGGCTAGACATAAAGCAGTAGTTTGTAAAGAATGAGGGGTCAAAAGAGATATTTTTACCATTAAGGGCTGCATTTTACCCCCCCCCCCCCCACACACACCAAATTAAAAAGTCAGTTGAGAACCCCCCACAAGAAAGCCAGCTACTTTGCAGCTATTTTAAGCTCAGTGGGTATTAAATCGGTTCAGGCGATTAATCGGATTCACCACCACCTGGAGAAGGAAGTCCCACCTTAGCTGGCAGCTCTGTAGTCCCAGCACCTGTAGTGCCAGGTTTGAGCGGTGGCCACTGCAAGGACGATAACCAATCCCCACAGAAGAGGCGGTTACGGAGGCTGGATTGAAGGTAGGCCAGGGGTATTGGTGGGGCCCGGCTGGCATGCCCAGCAAGTGGGCTGAGTGGGAGGGCCACCTGGTTTGAGAGGCGTGTGCGCGAAGGTTAAAGTGTCATGACATTTGTCTTTGGAGAGTGGGTGCATCCAATAAGCATAGGGAACACCGGAAGGAGATCCCCTACCCTTGTTTGACACCAGCTCACTCTGTAGAAGTTGCCGGGCTATCCGCTTGTTGTGGCTCTCCCCTTACACTGGTTAAAATGGCAAGAGCGGCGAGGTGTGATGTGTTAAGTGAGTTGGTTCAACGTTGACTGCAACTGGATGCAGTGAAACTAGAAACAGGCTAACAGGCTTCCGACACAGGAGATGGTCCAACACTGTTTTATTGAACTTGCTGATTGCTGTACATAATCTGCTGTGGGTTGACACTCTATTAATCTAACTGATAACCTCCTACTGGCTTGACCAGACTAGCTCTCTACCACATGGAGATGGTGCTCACTGGCTTGTGCACTCTAACTATCTCAGTCGCTGTGTCCTGTGCGAGAGAGAGTCTTAATGCCCTGTGGACTTTATAGTGGTGGTGTCCTGTCTGGTGATTGGTTGTTCTGTGTCGTGTGTGTTCATTGGTTATCCTGTGTGTCAATCATTGCCTGTCTACATCTCATTATATACATGAGTGGATATTATGACAAGGTGAGGCACTTAAGTGGCCTTAAAATGCCAGAATAGGCCCAAGAGCGGGTGGGAAGGCCACATGCTGCTACCGACCTTCATACCCACTGGCTGGTGAGCATAAATATGAGCCCCATAAATTCTGCCTTAATATAAAGAACAAGAGGAACAAGCTATTGAATTTGAAGTTTGCGATTCAAATAAAAATAATTGGTTTAATCAAGAGGGGAATCACACTGAAAGATGGAGATAAGTTTCATATAAAGGATTCTTTTTAATGAACTGCTGAACAATCAATTGAGATGTAGGGTGATACTGCAGGAAGCCAGAGTCTAACTGTAAACAAAAATGTTGGTTTTAACCTTGGAGAAATAAAGGTCACTTTGGGTGTCAGTATGTTACCAATAGACAGGACTTCTATTGGGAGTTGATGTAGACCTGTGTAACAGCGAGAGAAAATAATATAAACAGTTATTTAATCAAAAATGTGTCAAACAAAGATAGGAGAATAATTACGGATGATTTTTGCTTACAACAACTTAATGATGAGGCTTTCAAAGCTGTATATTTTAGGGGTGATTTTAACCCTGCCTGCCGAGTGGAAATTGCATTGGTTGGCAATTAGAATTGGCTGGATGACTGAACTGCCAAAGTTCCTCACTGCTTTTGTAGTCCTGAATGTTAAATTGCTCTTCAAAGCAACCTTCAAAAGGCACCTATGTAAAGCTGGTTTGGCCCTACTTTAAATGTACAAATCAGGAAAAGACTGGGGCGGAAGCTGAAGGAACGAGGGGAAGAATGCCTAAAGAGGACCCAGCCAGAAGAAACCTAAAAATGTGTTTCTTTTTTAACTTGACCTGCTTTCCTGTGCGGCCAGGAGAGCAGAAGTTTTCTAAATGCCATATATTTAGCCCTCCACGGCCCTTCTCCCACCGTGACCCTCCAAAAACCCCAATTAGCCTTGTGGCCACAACTCTTCTTCCACCACAATTTACTTATTCTGGATGGCAACTGACTTGCAGTTTGCAGATGAGGTCTGGGTATTAAAATTGTCCAGACTTCAAGCTGTCTCCCCCCCCCACACCCACACCGCTGGTTTAAATTGGGACTATTTTCTGTCCAGTAACTCAATCTTTCAGAGAAGATAAATTAATCCTGACGAAGAAAACATTAAGAGGACACAATGCTTTTTAAGTACATATTTAAAAGCACGCAAGTAAATGCATAGTGTGAAGAAACAGATATTTAATATTATTTAGACTTCAATAATCAAATAATTTGATGACATATAGGATAAAACAAATGACATTTTGAAGCAAGTATGGTAATAGAAGGTTGAAGTTAGAAAATATGCAAATATATGGTAACAGACCCTGAAACAATGGAGGGATATTAACTCGCAAAAATGGTGAGATGGGTTGTGGGGAACTAAAAGCATAAAGAAATCTCATTACTTGAACCTGCTCACATTTGGTTTTAAAGTAGATGGGACCGTGAGTGGGCGATACCGGATAGCTCATTTACATGTTCTAATGAGCTTACTAACTTGGATATTTTCTCTCCTAGTTTTAATGATGGAACCTTAATATTTAAATCTGGCAGCTAAAAAGATAGGTGGGGTGGAGAGGGGATAATTCCTGCTTCATGGAACAGATAAATGTTTTTCTAGCGCTGCTTGTGGGTCAGCAGGAGCAGAATGGGTTCCACGACTTCACAACTGCCTAGGATCATGCGACCTGAAGCCATTGCACTGAGCCTGGGTGGTGTTCTTCATACTAATCTAATCTGTATTAAGACCAGACTTCAGATGGAGCTAATTGGTAAAACCATGTGCTCTAAATTAAAAGGGTGAAAATAGCATTCGGAGCACATTTTATTGAAACCCAACTCTCTGATTAGCAGTTTCATGGCAGAATGTAGCAGGCAGTGCTTCACCAATAGAAGGTATAAATCATATAAACACCAATTCAGTACACTTTTTGACGAGAAGACAAGATGAAGTTACAATTGTCCTGACACAAATTGCCCCAATTGAGCCAATGTGGCAGTTCAGTGCCAGGTATATTACCATTATTATTGTTATCTTCTTTTAACTTCTAGCTTAAAGAAACCTAAAATTGAATAATGATGATGTAATCTTTGGTTTGCTTACACATCAAAATAACATTTTGCCACCTGTGCAATGTATGTATTGCAAAACAAACTCTGGGAGCAGTTGTATAAACAGATAGTGATTGCAGTTTTCTAAATTTCCACATAAAAATGAACGACAGCTAAGTTGAAATATCTCTTGTCTGCAGCCTGTAACACTATGCAGCTTGAAACAATGTGTCCACGTCACAACCATTTATTGGAGGAAAAATATTGTGAGGGTGGCAATTTTAGGCCGCAATATCTGGTGTCTGATTACCCCTGGCACTGTGCCGACAGCCAAATTGGAAGCTGATGTCCAGAGTATCTGCCTGAAATTGACATTAAATATGCAAATGAGGGCCCTAACACTAGTTTTGAGATCCCATTCAAAAGTTAGCATCAACTGGAGAATGTGCTCTGTGAGCTCTTGTTATTTTTTTTGGGGGGGAGGGGGACAGTATACAAAGACCTAATCAGTAATTCATTCAAAAGACCATTCACTAAATGATAAGTCAATTTTAAAAAATTGTTGCTTCCGTGGAGCCAATGGCACAACAACGCTCCTGCTTGCTGCACCAAAATACCGAGGCTACAACTAATCTTGGGTCATCCCACCCCAGCAATTATCTATAGGCTAACTTTTGCCAAACTGACCATATTTCTCAAGACCCTGATTGGAGAGTTTGAACAGACAATAAATTGGTAGCTGCCTTTCACTATTTTTTGGGACTGAGGCCCAAGGCCGAATTCAAATGAGTGGGCTGTGTTTCTGATCTCCCATTCCAGGTCCAGTGCCCGTTTTACGCACGTTTCCAACACATAAATTTGTCCTCTGGAGATTTTCAAATTGGGTAACAATTGCTTAAGGTTTATTTTCTTTGAGCTCGATGCATGATATAAATCCCCCCCCCCCCCGATTATGTCATTATCTTGTACTTCCCACTATTTATCCACTTTTCCAAATATATAGTCATGGGAAGCAATGTGTCATTTATTTTTCTCGCTGGAGTCGGACCCATTTTTGAGGGTCTCCGTCGAAGTAAATGCAAATGAATTAGAATGATCTTTTTATTAGATACTCATTATAGAGGGACCCCCTTTTCTAGATTGTATACAGAAATGATTCTTTTGCTCCAAAACAGCAAAGGCTAGTAAATCTGAAAGTAACTGCAAATAATAAAATAAAATTGCAATTGTTTTGATATGGAAATGCCTAAAATAACTTGTTTCCCTTGACAACTTTCCTAAACGAGTCCAAAAAATATCTTTTAGCTGTGCAGTTGGTGAGGCACTGAAATTTACTCATCTGACAAGAAACCCTAATCCTGTCAATTTTTGCCAAGGTAGAGAATCCCCCTTGACAAAATGTTGAAGTGCTGACAAACGAATGACTTGCGATCCATGTCTGCTCATGGGAAGTCCATTTTTAAGCCTTTAGGACAATAGCCAGAGGCAAGGTTGAAATACAGAACCTTGCAGGTGAAAAGCAGCAGTTAGTTATGTAGAAAATATCTAATATCAGTGACTGTAAAGAAGCCACCATGATATGATATGTTGGATTTAATGAAATATGATATATTGTTATGTATTACTATTAGAAAAGAAATGTTAGCAGGTGTTATCCTAAAACAACTTAATTGTTGAAAATAAAAAGTAATTTAGCACATTCATAGACAATTTAACACTGTCGCAGGTTATATTACAAACTTCCCTTACCAGTCCGCCTGCTCTTTCTATTTATTAAAACTTTTCATGCAGTAAAAACATTTTACTTGTTAATGAGGAAAAATGGAAGAATTAATGACATAGAGTTGGATCTTCCAAGATGTCTCCTGTAACCATGCAAAACCATCTCCCTTTTCCTGTATGTAGTTTAATTTCTGCGTTAAGGTTCAGTAAGCAAATGCAAATAGATTTAATGATTTGCATCAGTAGATCATTTCTCTGTATAATATCCTTTGCTATTTTGGTCAAGGACTTTTTTCTTTAGTAAGCTTCACCTATTTCCTAGAGCAAAAATTATTAATATTGGTAACATTAAGATATGTTCAAATGAGGAGAGAGATGAATTTATCATGTAGTTACAGTCAGATTGGTCCAACATCGTTACAGCCAAGTTAATTGCAGTAGAGGGTATCTGTAATGCACTATATGTGAAAGAATGCATGGGGAATTGTGAAAAAAATAATGGAATATAATGAAATGTTTTAAACAGCCTATTGAATTTAACATTTTAGGAATTCTTTTAAATATTTAGAATCATACAACTTTTTGGGTGAAACACCAGTATTACATTGAAGTCACTCCAGTTCTTTTCGACATGGTGTATCTTGCCGAATGGTTAATTTTAATAACTACATTCTTTATCTTTTGCTTCATGGAAAATATCCTGTTGAAATGGTGTTGTACGAAAAGCAATGAAATAGAGAGACTAGATGAGGGGCAGCAAGGTAGCACAGTGTCAGGGACCTGGGCTCAATTCCCAGCTTGGGTCACTGTCTGTGTGGAGTCTACATGTTCTCCTCATGTCTGTGTGGTTTCCTCGGAGTGCTGTGATTTCCTCCCACAAGTCCCGAAAGATGTGCTTGTTTGATGAATTGGACATTCTGAATTCTCCCTCAGTGTACCCGAACAGACGTCATAGTGTGGCGACTAGGGGGTTTCATAATAACTTCATTGCAGTGTTAATGAAAGCCTACTTGTGACACTAATAAAGATTATCGTTACTTGATTTCTTCATGCCTGTTCTTAATCCTTCCTATGTTCATTTTTTCTTTCTTTCTGAATTTCTTTCATTCCCTTCTTTTTTCCTTGTATGAAACAAGATCATAGAGAGGAGGGCATTAACTGAGCTCTGTTGGGTGACTTGGTTGAAAACAAAAGAAGCAACAAATTTCTAAACTCTCTCAGCATACTTATGCATTACGATTTTTAGCTAATTTCTCCAGTGTCCTGTTCTACCACTTGAATTTTTCGGCACCCGAGAGATCGATGGGACTCGGTTCGATTGGTTGGCTGGTGGCCAATGAATTGGTCAAAAGGCCATATTCTGCCCGGTAACAGGCGGTGGTGATTGGATCCTGCCCGAGTGGGATGATTTTCAGAGAGCCAGGGGAAGGATAGTTGGAGTCCTGGACACTGAAGAAAGGACCTGCTCTCTCTCTTTCTCTCTTGTTTTTCTCCAGAAATGCTGTATGACTGCAGTATTTCTGAAACTGCAGAGAACTGAATATCTACCATGAAAACTACTGCAGTTGGGAACCTCAAACTGAAAGCCTGGACCGAAGAAAGGTGTACTAGAAAACAGCCATCTGAAACAAAGACTTTTAATTCCTTTAACTTAATGTTTTACACCCCTCCTGTCCCCTTTTGTGTTTGTCTGTCTTGTGTGTGTGTGTGAAGATGGTGGGGCGAGTTTAAGTGCGGGAATTAGCCAATAGTTAACCTGTTGTATCTGCTGCGTATTAATCATAGTTTTGTTATTAATACAATTAACTGTGTTTAAAATTACAAACTTGGTGACTGTAGTTACTGGGCAGCCAAGGGCCAAAAACTTTGGGTGTGTGTCTAAGTATTATTTATTAATTTCAATTGTGTGGCAAATCCGGGTCAGGTGGGGCCGGAATTGACCGTGCACTAGCCCGGGGGGGTGGGGGGGCATGTGTTAAGCATCACATGGTGTGGCTCAGGACCCCCACTCTAGCTTGTAAGTCTCTGGTGTATTTGCCGCAGAGTAAAGCATTGAGCTGAGGAGGCCTCAATTTTCTGTGGGCCCTCGTCTCAGTCAATTGAGCTTTTTATTTCTGCTCTCCTCTTTCAATGCCCCACCAAACAATCAACCGTTAGAGGTCATGGCCATCACCCACCATTTCCCAGTTGTCTGTGTCAATTTCTGCCATCTACATATCTCACTTGCAGGTATCCTTGTAGCAGAGGTATGGACCCAGGAGGTCATAACCCAGTGGCAAATTCACTGTACAGAAGGTCTTTCGGTGTATTGACTGTCATCCATTCTCTGAACCTGGCCAAATCAGCGCAGACATTGGCTTGGCAATGCTGTTGCTTCCCACTCTCTTATACAGCTTGGGCATAACTGTTGTAGCCTTACAACACATGTATTGTTTTCAGCATCAAATGGTGATTACGGAGTCTCGGTATGTAAAGCTATCAGCAACCTCCAGTGTCACATTGCCACAATTGACATATGGGATGACAACATCTTTGACCGTGACATATGTCTTCATGAAACTGATGGTCAAAGTAAGCTCTTTACAGACATGAGAGTGTCTGCCCATTTGTCGTTGAAGGTGTTCCTCAGTATGGAATGTCAGTGCATCATCGTCAGTGTAGAGAGACTCTCCAGTTGGGACTTAGCTCACCTTTGCCTTGAATCCCAAGTGAGCCAGAATGAACAGCCTTTCATCAACTCTGGCATGGAAGTAGACACTCTCTGTAGATGACCTGAAGGCATATCAGCAGCAAAGAGAAGAATATACCAGACTTTCAGTGCCAGGGCATGACTCTGTTTGACCCCACTGCGGGACCCCCATCATGTTGTCATGGGAAGATGACCACATCACGCAGCTTCAGTGGGCAGACTATTTTCAACAGCAGCTTAAATAGGCTGTCTCTGCTCGTATGGTCAAATGCCTTGATGAGCTTGATGAAGGCAGTATATAGTGATCTCTTTTTTTTTTCATGTCATTTCTATTGCTGGTACACCCTTCCTCCAGCAGAGACAGCGAAGTTTTTGGAGATGATGCAGGAGTGCTGATTTCTAGTGCTTGATGAGTTCAGGTGGAACAACATCAGCACTTGGAGTTTTGGTCATGGCAAATGAGTCGATAATTTAGCTAAGCTCCTTCATAGTGCATCGATATCTAGCTCTGCCATGACGGACAGATTTTTTATGTTGTCTTGAGCTTTTTCAGTGTGGTCTCCCTAGAGTAAAACTAAAGATAATTTTACACCCATTTCTTCAACTGTTTACTGCTATTGGTGATGACATCCCCACCTTTGTTTTCAGTGTAATCATTTTTTTTGCTGATTAATCTGTTGCATTTTTGATGCTTTCATAAATGCCTTTGATGTTCCCTTGGAATATTCTGGCAGTGTTGTAACCAGTCATCATTGGTGGACCATCTAGTTGCCTGTTGGACTTCACTTTTGAGTTAAAAGTTGTTTTCTTGCTCCGATCTCTCTCTTGTAATTAATCAAAACTGACTGCTTGGCTTCAATGATGGGCTCTAGCACAGTAATGTTAGCCTCAAACGAAAGAGAAAATGCTGGAAAATCTCAGCAGGTCTGGCAGCATCTGTAGGGAGAGTAAAGTGCTAACGTTTCAAGTCCGATGACTCTTTGTCAAAGCCTCAAATGTTAGCCTCAAGCCAGGCAGATTTTTTTCACCCTTGCTTCCCATATACTGAGAATATGGTATTGTAGATGGTGTCTCAAAGTATGTTGTATTCTATTTCTGTACCCTGTGTGAGAATGCTTGTTCAGTCCAATCGTGGAACTATTGGTTTTTATCTGTGTAGGAAGTATGGCTGACATTCTCATGAGGACGGCATTTCTGTTTTGAATGAAAACATTTCAACTGTTGCATCTTCACCCTGGTGCACACCATGGAGGGATCTGTATCGCAGTCAGTGCTGTGGTACCTATGTGTGTTGAGAATGTTGTTCAGAGTCACGCCTTGTGATGATTCTGACATATTCCAAAGACATAAAATAAATCATAAACTATGTAAATCAAACGTTCTTCTTTTTTTGCTTAAAAATGAACTTTGCTGAACCAAATGATGGCCACCACAGGTCACCTGATATATAGCATCGTAAGGTGACCACTAAAGTATTATTTGGATTGCACTTAAGGCTTGTCTTGACATGTTGCTCATGGAATCTCACACCTGGGACTGATGAGGTCCTTTTCAAAATGGAACTATTGAGAGGAAAATTCTGTTATTTGTATCTTTTTAAGTTTAGCCATTGAGTGGAGTCTGAGGGTCTACCAAACCAATAGCCACCTGAACAGGGTTAGGGTTATCAGAATAGATAATGACTCTTGCAGAGGCTAATGGCTGGACATTATAAAGCCACATTATAAGTCACCATAAAAATGCTTGAACCAGATACCAGATAAACAACACTTTATGAACTAATTGTGGAGGAAGAAGGTAACATGACTTGGTGATCATTTTAAAATCGCTATATACAGTTGAGAACTCGGACACAGAGCAGTCAACAAACAAAGAACAAAGAACAGTCTGCTGATTCATTTCTGACGAATGTGATATAAAATAGTTACTTTAGAGATACTAGTTAATGTAATGTAGAAATAAGCCACTTTGATTCTGGCAGTTAGGGACAAAGGGATTTGAGACCGCATGGAAAAAGCAGGAAGAGGTGTGTCTATGAGAGTGATGCTGCATTGATAGGGGCCAGAGAAAGGGATTGGAAGTGAGCCAATCAGAATAGATCAAACAGGTCAGGAGGGACATAGGCTGACCTATGTCCGTCGAGTATGTGAAACTTGATACCATTTGAATTGATTTTGCAGAGATCCCTTTGTCTCTTTGTTCAGTCGTTTTTCTGGAGCTTAAGAGGCTGGATGTCTCTTATGTTTCTGTAAGATGAATTAAGCTTGCAAGCTAAATAAATAACTTCTTTTTACGTGCGAATCCATCTCAACTTTTATTGAGGCCAGACTGACAGAGAAAGAAATTTGGGAATCAACATTTCCAACCTGCAAACATCTGACATTGGGATTCCAGGCTGACCAAGCAGACTGCATCAAGCCCTCCTTGAAGCCTGTTTATCTGGAAGTCACTGGTAACCACCTGCCAAGCAGAACAAGCCTTTGACTATCAAACTCATCTAATTGCGACACTGTCATCTGAAAGGAATTTTGCACTTCTACCTTAAACTAGGAACAACCTGAACTGGAACCTCTTTGGATTTGAACTTTCCAGACCCTAGAATTCATGTGAGCTGATATCCATTTATGTGGTTCTTTTCACTGTTAAGTTATTCACTGTTTTTCATAGAATCCCTGCAGTGCAGAAGGAGGCCATTCGAGTCTGCACCGACCCTCCAAAAGTGCACTCTATCTAGCCCCACTGCTGTGAAATCTCACCTTCCTATCCTCTTATTGTATACTTGTGCGTATGTTTGTGTGAAGTTGTGATCACCGCACCCCCCCCCCCATCTGAATGTGTAAATAAATTTAGCTTACTGATTTAATCCTAAGAGAGTTTGCTCCAAGTCACTTTTTTAAAAATTGACTACACAAACAAAGCGGGGCTGAATTCTCCACCGTCGGGATTCTGTTTTGCCGGCAGCCTGGAGATTTCCCAACAGCCTGGGGCTGCCCTACAATGGGAAACCCTATTGACCAGCCGCTGAAACGGAGAATCCCGATTTCTGGTGCGGCGGGACAGCGAAACACGCCCAGGGCTTTTTGGAATAAACTTTTTGCGGCCTATTTTAAAAATAAAAACATCTTTACTTACGGACAGATGGTGAGAGAATAACGTTTCCCCCCTCTCGTGCAGTTTTCCCTATCTGCTGTCCGTAACAAATGATCCAGCTGGTGACAATCCCCTCATCTTGGAAGTCTCCAGGATATCTTGGTTTGTTCTGAAATGTGTGACTTTTAAGATACAGAAAGCTTGTGGTAGCAGCAAAGCTCCAGTAGACTCTGTCCACTCTCATTTATCTTTCCCAAGCCTTAATGTCTAAGGCAGGAGGGGGCCATACCTTATGATCTGCACCAACACTTGCATTGAAATCTCCCAGTGGACAAAGATGTTCTGTCCTGCGGATTCTGATGATAGCAGTAGCTCCTCATAGAACTGGTTTTCACCTCTGTACTGGATCAGAGGATTGGCACCTAGATACTCATAACTTGCACGATTTGAATTGAGTGCTGGATGAAGTGAACAGATTCTGAACTATTTGTATGGGGATCTATCATTGAAAGTAATGAGTTCCTTACAGCGAAGCCTCCACCTTGCCCACGCGTGCCCTCTGAAATTTCCTCTGCCCCATCAAGTTCCGTGTCAATCACAGTAGGTTTGCAATTCATCCGTCATACCCATGGACATTGTCCTGACATTCCAGCTTGCCAATCAAGGAGTTGACATCTTTTTGTCTATTTGTCTGATGTGATGGACTCTGTTCACTTGTCTAAGCTCTAGGCACTCACTGAAGTAGGTGGAATGTTATTGGTTTGCATCTTACTCGTTGGGGCTGCTCAACCTGAGGTGAATCATGGCTGACCAGTGGGACATGATGGTCCCTCCCACCATTGGGGTCATACGACCTGTTCTCTATAGCAATCGAGTTGGGCTTATCAGTCATGACTGCTGTCACCCATGTTGTGTTGATGCTCTGCAGTTCACTCTTCAGGCAATTTATAGAGAACCTGGGCTTTCCAAACACCCCCTTGCCCCATTGACCTCCTCGGTTGAGTCCAATGGAATGCAAAGTTACAATGTTTAACATCAGCTCGGTCGCAGGAATTGCTGGAAAAATTACATAGTTAGATATCCATCTGCCTTTGGCTTT
Source organism: Scyliorhinus torazame (assembly GCF_047496885.1). Taxonomy (NCBI): domain Eukaryota; kingdom Metazoa; phylum Chordata; class Chondrichthyes; order Carcharhiniformes; family Scyliorhinidae; genus Scyliorhinus; species Scyliorhinus torazame. The sequence goes on along the minus strand of NC_092722.1, from coordinate 145,700,710 downwards.
ATTTCAGATTTGTTTGTCATTGTTTACTCTCTCTGCTTCATACTCTCCCGAGGTATGTCCAGTAGGTTTATAATGATGGGTCTAATGTGTAGCTGAGCAGTCGTATGCTTTCTTTTTTTGTGTGCAAGTTTAGTTCTCATTTTCAGTCTACGCCGCTGGCTAGCTGTAGTGCTGAAAACGAGAACCAAAAGTTTGAATTTTCCAGCCCGTCTACCGGCAGGATCTTCCAGTCCCGCTGAAGTCGATGGACGTTTGACTGGCTTGCTACACCCACCGCAGTGGGTGCTGGCCCACTGACAGGTGGACATGCCCTTTCACTCATGAACTCAGCAATGGGCAAATGGCTCTACCCCCATTTGGATACCTCCGGAGAGATGGCACAATGCACTACCAAAATATTTCACACAAATTCTAGATCCCTGGTATTGCAGAAAAGGCCTGTCCTGTGATTGCTGCTTATCATCTCAAAGCTTATTCTTTGCTATTGTGCCTGCTGTGTTATGTGCAGAAAATGGATAATGACAAAGAAAGTACCTTATTGGAAATTACAAACGCAGTTTAATTTTTTTTATGAATAATACAAAATTATATATATATTATACAAATACAGGTATAATTTTGTAACCCCTACTGTGATAGATGGTATTGCAATGTAACGGGAATATTTTCCCTAATTGAGGAGAATATTACAATGTTTTATAATTGAACCACATTTAGTTCAGGATACTGCAGATTGTTTCTTTCATGAAATAAACTGTTATTTTAATTTTTAAAATAAGGTTGTTAAAAGGAACTGCTGCAGGTAAGATTGGAGCATTGCTCTTTGTGAAGCTTGGAGGAGTGGAAGATTTACAGTGCCAAGGCTTAACCACCATTCCCATAAGTATTAATTTTAACTCTACTAATAAGAAACCGTGCAAAAGTGGAATTATGAGTTCACTAGTATCCTATGAAAGGTCAGTTGTTAAAAAGGCAAAGTCTGACATTCTGAGGAAAAGGTGCCTTCATTAATCATCCTGAAATTGTCAGCGTAGAATTCCTTGACCAATAAATACAAGCAAGCTACAAGCAATTGTTTCAAACAATATTGCATTTAATAAGATTAATAAGATTATTTTGCCTGAATAAAGTGATTAAATTCTGGTCAGAACTATAAAAAATCTTTGTCATATTTCAAGGAACAATGTGGGTCATTTTTCTCTATCTTTGTATATGTAAATGATAATGTAAATTGCCTTACAGCTTTATGCTTCTCTTTAATATAATTCCATCAGCTTTTAGATTTTATTTTTCTACTCTGTGTATTTTAGGCATAACATAGTTTTACGGGATGAATTACTTTTTTAATAGTCAAATAAAATCAACCAGATGTTTCATAATGTTGCAGTTCTTGTGTCACAATAAAGAAATATATTAATTCATGTATCTTTTAAGGTGTTATAGGAGCTCCTATTAGGAATTGTTTTGAGAATTTTTCTGATTTCAATACTTTTTGTGTTAAAAGAAAAGTACATTTCATTCCCAAATTGTTCCTTTAGTTAAGTGGATTGGCATTCAAAATTAATTTATTTTGCAGTCAAGATCACAGTCTGAGGGTTATACAAGTCATTGAGCCTGGATTTCAAGGGTTACCCAAGTGACTTTATATCAAAACAGATGTATCAAAGTTACACTGCAATCTGGAGAATTGTTTATGTAACACACAAATCTGTTTTTCACCATCAAATACCATTTCCAACATGAACTATGGAAATGTTCCAAGCCTTTTTGGCCCAATCATGCAGCAGTAAGGTTATTGCAACATGGAAAAATCCTGAGCATTCTGAGTCCTGAAGATCATAGAATTTACAGTGCAGAAGGAGGCCATTCGGCCCATCGAGTCTGCACCGACCCTTGGATGAGCACCCCACCGAAGCCCACCCCTCCACCCTACCGATGTAATCCCAGTAACCCCACTTAACCTTTGTTTGGACTCGAAGGGCGATTTAGCATGGCCAACCCACCTAACCTGCACATCTTTGGACTGTGGGAAGAAACCGGAGCACCCGGAGGAAACCACGCAGACACGGGGAGGATGTGCAGACTCTGCAGACAGTGACCCAAACCAGGAATCGAACCTAGAACCCTGAAGCTTTGAAGCAACTGTGCTAACTACTATGCTACCGTACCTCCCCTATACCTATTTGTGTCTTCGACATCTAGTCTATGCTGTTAACCTGTTACATAATTCTCAAGACCTTGAAATTACACTGTTAATGATGGCGCATGGATACTATATACATTTCTGTTACATTCCTTGTGCTGCTATTTAATGTAGAGTTTACTCTAAATGTATTAATGTTTCAATTTAAATAGCTCACAAAGGAATTTTCTGCATAGACCTAAGTGCTGGATCTTCAAGGCTTTGAGATGGTCTGGAGTCCAGCCCATAGATCAATGAAAGTTGGTTTCACCAGTCATAAAGCAGTTAATCTCCATCTCTGCACTGATTGATTCTATTATTTACATGTGTTAAAAGCATTCATTCTAGTTCAGTTGCTGGAAAAAGCCAGTCATGAAAGATGGATCATAAGTTCTCTGTATAGAACCAGAAGAGAGAGCCACCAATGATTTGGGATAAGTCTAGATTTAGATGACCTAATCATTTATTAATATTCTGATTTCATTTCTGTTGAGGCCCTGGAAATATCTGTGTCCAAAACAGTTGCGGGAAAATGACCATTTATATTCTAATGTTATAAGATAGGACGGATTGACAAAACCAGGCTGAATCCTGGAGAAAACCAGTGGCAGAGGAAGAGGAAACTGTGAAGAAGATTCCGTCTCAGATAGATGAAGTTAAGATTGTAACTGTACAAACCGAATGTTGTACAGTTTCTAAAGTCATTTGGGTATCCCTTGAAAAGAAAGGAATGCTGTAAGCATGGCCTTGTTCACCGCTGTAACTATAAGGTGGTCCTACCCTAACAGGTTGCCATGAATGTCAAAAACACTCTTGGAGATATCGACTTGAACTTTCATATCATTAGCAATTTGGGAGGTGAAATAATTGAGAAGAAATGTTCTGGAAGATATATTCCTCAAAGGTATCATCACCAAACCCCCCTCCAGAATATTATGAAATAAAAAGAATGTTTAGATGTAGCAGAGTAGTTGGACCAAATATCATTTCCTTATTGCAAACTTTATGTTCGTAACTAAATGGGCACCACAGTCGCACAGTGGTTAGCACTGTTGCTTCACAGCACCAGTTCGAATATCCGCTTGGATCACTGTCTGTGCGTTGGTTTCCTCAGGATGCTCAGGTTTCCTCCCACAAATTCTGAAAGACATGCTTGTTAGGTGAAGTGGACGTTCTGAACTCTCCCTCTGTGTACCTGAACAGGCGCCGAAGTGTGGCAACTAGGGGATTTTCACAGTAACTTCATTGCAGTGTTAATGTAAGCCCACTTGTGACAATAATAAAGATTATTATTATTATGATTTGACTAAGCTAAGAACATTGCAAGGCAAATGTAACTTTAAAAAGTAACTTCTTCACACTTCGCATCAGTAATTTGTAGGATGGACTGCCACCTAGTGCAGGCAGTTTAGATTTAGTTGAAATATTCTAAAATGAAAAAAGACAGATTTCAATTTATCAGAAAGAAACACAATGCTGGTTTTGTGTCAAGGATAGTGAGAGGAAAAATAGTCTTGAACATGTTCTTTAGCATGCTTTTAATGTTCTTTTCATGTTCCTGTATGAAGCCAATTTCAGGTCAGGTTACTACTTGGAGATTCAGAATGTAACACATTCTTTAGTTAAGAGAACTGGAACCAATATTGAGAGAACTCAAGTTTAGTTGATTTTGCAACAACATTTGAACTTACTACTCTAGTGGATGTCATCCACATATCATTCCGTAATGTTTAACCACCACGCCACTGACATTATGAGCAGTGCCATTCATCAGATGAAATGCTCAAACTGAGGCTCCCACGCTTGTGATGGTTCTGCTGACCAGAAAATATCCCCTGGATTTATCCAATGGGAAGTAATTCTCACAATATGCAAACCAACATTTTGTCCTCAATGTCACTGCCAGCGCAGAGAAAGCCATCATTCATCTCACTACGGTTTGTGGGATCTTTCTTTGCGAAAAATGGCTGCCACAATTGGCTACATAAGTCTTTGTTCATGAAAGTAATTCATTGTTTGAAAAGTGTTTTGAGATATTACTGGGAACATGATGAGGCACTGTGAAAATTTTTTTTTTTAATGTAAAGCAACTTCTGATTTTAGATTTTATTTTGCTACAGGGCTTTTCTGATATTTTTGCTTTCAGTTTTCACTTTTGTCTTATTTCCTTGGCCAATCTAATCTCACACCCATAAGAAATATATCAAAAGCAATGGATGAAAATTTTAGCAAAGGCAATGATTAACATAATAATAACATCAAACACAGTCCTGTGTTGCATTGAGGCTTTGTACAGAGTCTTGTTTGGATAGTATTAATCAATCAGTCTTTGGGCTGAACACAATTGGTTAGTTAAGACAAATGGCTACTTAACCAGGTTGGGTTCCCATGGAAAAATGTTGCAGATGGGATTTGGGCAAGAACATTTATTTAAAATATGTATCACATCATGTAATGTTATTACAGCTATCACTCTGTGGTAAGATTGATTTAAAGGGGCCACAATTAATTGGAATATTCATTTAATTGGGGCAGATAATTAGGCACAAACTTTGCTGCTATATATTGTAATGATAAAACACTGGTGTTTTATAGGGATCTGCTATAACAGTTGCCACTTATTGAGTCAATGTAAATAAAAATTGCCGTAAAATATATTTCTTGTCATCTAAGACATTTGTTTCTGTCAAAACTGCCTTATAATGGTTAGGAATTCATTTCCGTGTCCATTTATATATTTTTTTTCACCATCTTGGCTTATTTATCCATTGTTGCATTATCAAAACTCAGTAAATTACAGGTACTGTTGATTCATTTACTGACTACTTCTGTTCAGTATATAATAACATCGATTTATTGTTCATGACTGATATTTTCAAGTACATGCAATAATCTTTGGCATTGGTTTGAATTAACTGTTTATAAGGGGTAGTCAGTAATTGGGGCTTTTACTCACCACAGAGGTGTCCACATTAACCTTCATAAGGTTGTGGTGTCCCTTTGGACCCCATTAGCTTTGATTTTCTCCTAATGTGCAAGATTTGGATTTTTTTTTCAAAAAGTACGTTCTGACCTCATTATAACAGCCATTGGGAGCCAAGTGCTTTGTGTATTATTAAAAGGTGCATACTATAGAGAATATTGCATAACCCATCATAAAATATAACCTGAAAGCATCAAAAGCCGTGGCATAACAATATTATGATGGACAAAGATTGTTGTGTATCAAGATCAACAAAATCAAAACAGGAAAACAAAAGGGAATTGTTGCAAATCTGATTAACTTAGTGGACTCCAGGAAGCTTTTGGAGTTTTTGTTTGGGTTCCTTGAGGATTAAATGTCGTTTAATTTACATAAATATATAAACTAAGATCTAATCTATTTGAAGGTACTTAAAGGTATTAACACACACATTTGCAGAAAAATTCCAGCAAATTTCATGTGATATTGAGAAAATCTTTTTAGAATATAAAAAAACCTGTTAAATCTGTAAAGTGGGAAAGTGAATGCAGTATGGCAAGGGTGATCTCAGAAATAGTAAGAAAAACACCTAATATATAAGCCAGAAAGAAAAAAAGTACTTGGTTAGATTTAGTAGTCTAAGTTTTAGCTTTAATACTGTTGCAAGGTATGTAATTCTGTGTTCAGAAGCTGCATTTATCAAAAATGATGATGATATACATATCGCTTCCATATCACAGAATGTTCTTGGTCAAAATTGGCTGGAGGCAAGTGATATCTTCGAGTAAACAGTATATGAAGACCATATCTTAAAATGATAGATCACCTAATTTTGTTTTGACAGAGGTTTTTGCCGCAACAAACATCTGTCATTGAAACACCAATTCAGAGATGTGGAAGCCAAATTGTGGAGGATGTTTTTTGTATTTGTCAATCCTATTCAGAAGGTTGCTGGTGTCACTTACAGAGGAGTTACAAAGGTAGTACGGAGTTATCATGTGATTGTTTCAAGGAAAATGCTACCAAAAGGCTTCTGTAAGTGCAGTATACTTTTTATCCTTGTAGCAAAATAGTAAGAAATACCCAATAAACTCTTTCCCTTTCAGCAAAGACTAGTTTAATAAAATCAAATGCATGTCTTCTAGCAATGTGCAAAATAACACTAGTCCGATTGAATATAATTCTATGGTTTTAACTATCATAAAACATTTGCAGAAACAAAACATATGAAAACATTTTAAAATGGACATTTTTCTAATCAATTATTTAAAAATGCAAACAATAGTGAACAATTGTGCTCAACTCTCTCGAGGCTTTGAGAGTGCTAATGTCTTTTTTTGGTGAGGGTGGGGGGGGGGGGAAACGTGTGGATAAATTACAGTTGTTGCAATTTTACCTCACGAGCATTTAACCAAAATAGTGTTCAAATGACATCAATACACTTTGTAAATTACTGATCCTGTGGACACGTATTAGTGGAATGTCTGATTAATTGTACTGTTAGTCTAATGTTGGTTTGGAAGAAGATTCTCGGCCAGTGTATTGCAAAGTTGTCTGTTTTAATTCTGAAGCTAAGATTTAAAGGTTTAAAGCATCTTTGAGTGATGGATCCTGTTATTAAAGTAAAGGAAATGTGCATGAATGACATATTCTTTACACACCTCAACTGTCAACATTTCTAATCAAATCATCCACTCTTCTCGCTGTTAAGTGATACATGCAATATACCCTGTAATAAACACCCCCAAGTCTAATGAGAGCCCCTAAGGCAACTTCAAATGTATGAATTCATTACAATTGAACAACATAATCTGCAGGGCAAAGATGCCTGTGATCTAACCTCTTTACCTCACAAGGCTTCGGTTTCGAGTGAAAAATGTTGTACATTTGTTTACAATGTATTGCTGCTGTATGAAGTATTGTTCATTCCTGTAGTACATAAGACGGGAAGGCTTAATGGAAGAAAAATCAAAGAAGCAATCTTTCATTTTGTTCTTCTATGAAAAATTCAAAGACTGAAATCTCACCCACAGAAATTTTGCAAGCATATTATTTTCCGATGTTCAGATCAATTTGTCTGTCAACCATACTGAGAGGTGGAAGGGGCCAGTGAAAGCAATTTAGCTTGTGAGGTCCTAAATAGAAATGTTTTAGAAGACCTTGTCACATGTTATGTTTTTTATATTACAGTCTTTTTTATTTGCTGCTGATATTATGAAACAAAATTGGTATCAATCACGTAAGTCAACTATAACCACTCCACAAATATTACTTTTGTGCATATGATTCAGGCAGAATTATTTGTAAATTAACCTTTTGCCCAAATGCAAAAAAACTGTCGACTAAAAAAATAATGTAAACAGCTGGTAATGTTGATTTCTTTTTCTTGGTATGCGGCATTGTGTCTTTTAATTTACGATGCCCAGGTGAATTAAAGTATTTATGTTTGGTATTGTACTTTTTAGAGACTTTAAAAATGCTTCTGTTATTTTATGTTTTTCTCTGTTCAATTGATAGTGTCTTAATGCTTATTATTATTGTTGAATTTAACAAGATTCAAACAAATAAAAATACAGAATGTATTGTACAGTATGTTATAACAGGGAACTATATTAAAAAACCTATCTACATTTTTTTTGATGTATTGAAATACATCAATATCTATCAATTGATATATGCTGTGTGTATGTATATATATATATATATATATATAATATATTATTTGACAGCGTAGAACAAATAACATGAAGCTAGCTATGCTTTGGCAGGATTACCAAGAAAATAGAATGGAGATTAATCCCATGCATCTACTCAAGAAGAATGTGTGAGAAATCTAAAATATACAGCTTCTAATCTAGATTTGAACATTGGATCCAAAAATGATTTTCCACCCATTTTAAAGAAGTGGAGGAAAATCATGGCTGCAAAAAAAGTATAGGCTAAAGCCCAAAATGACAAAGGAAGCTTAGATTTATCAGCAGTATTTATCATTTCCATACATCTTTCATTGATATTATGTAAATATTCCAACAAAACATTTTTATTTTCCACACACCAATGTTGTGCATCCCTTCCTATTGTATTACTCCAGAACAACAATGACATTTAAATAGGGAAATGAAAACGATGGTTAAAAACGTAGGTGGGGCGTGAAGTAACAATGAATTTGTTTTGGAAGAGAGTTCCAGAGAGCAGGGCCATAATAGCTGAAAGATCAACGTTGATACTGTAAAGGTGGGGATATTGGAAGATAATCCATTAGATGTGAAATACACGATTCGATGAGATGTTTTGGCAATTTCAGACATGAGAAAGGGCGTTGTTGTTGCTGTTTCTCTTCCCACTTCTATTGATGCACAAGGCAGACTTTCATCTGTTCTCATAGTGAGGTTTTTCCCTGAAAAAGGTCACTAGCCTGTCGCCGGAGGCTTATAGGGGCCCACTCCCCACCAAGTATGGTTGACCAGGAGTCTTTCCCGCTCTTACCGCCTCCCTATGGCACGTTGAGAGGATTTTGCAGGTTGATACTCAAACTGTTGGCTGTGTTAGGAACATACCTTTCTTGTCCTTCAGGCCCTGGGGTGGGTCTCGAACCTGGAACTACCGATTCAGAGGCAGAGACGCTACCCACTGTGCCACAAGACCTCCAGGAACACACGTACCTATACATTATTGTGGTTAGTGCTTGTGGGGAAGAAGGATCATCAAATTTATTACCAGTGGTCTTGCTGAGGGAGAAATCAAGAATATTTTTCAAGGCTGTCATAAAAACAACTGATGGTATCATACAGTTGGCAAGAGCTGACATTGAGCTATGGAAGGTAAGGCTAATCCCGAACTTGACCTCAGAAAAGGCATTTATTTGGATGATACAGCAGTAACCCAGTTGGATAGAGTGGTAATAACTAGGCAAGTTGATGTCAGAATTAAAGGTGTGTTGCTGTGACACAAGTTAGTTTTGAGCTGTGTAATGTTTCAACTGATCCAAGACTTGATGTAAGGCAGAGACTCGCTCAGTACAGCGATAAATAGTTCATCAGTATTACACAATTGGACAATTCAACAATAGTCCCGGAATAGATGGTGGTGGCAGAAGTGTTGAGTGTTACAGGTGTACTTGAAGAAGCTGACCCTATACTTGGGAATAATGTGGCTATCATGTAGGTAATGAATTGTAACCAACTAAAAGTGGATCCCATAGGATTACTAGTTTAAAGTTACGGAGTGAAAAAGCAGATGAAAACATTTAGTAACTACTATCCTGAATAGGAATTGAACGACTAGAGCACAGTATAGTGGAGGAGGAAAATGAAGTGGTTAACTGTATTTTAAGTACCAGAGAAGCCAAAGAGCCACATTGCAGAGACACAAAATATTATTGATGACTTTAACAAGGATCATCTGGGTTTATGTGAACCAAGTCAGCTCCATAGGAAAGCAGCTATAGGAGCTGTTCAGGATTCCGTTGCAACTTTTCCAATTGGTGATATTACAGAATGGCTTAACATGGAAGGAGACCAGACTTGAGCATCCATGTGCTAGAAAAAGCGATGTTACAATACACCAAATAAAATTCTGGTCAGATGATTATTTTGATTATTACTATTAAAAGAAGAATACTTTGAACAATAGTTAATAGGTTTCTCCCACCTTTTTCAGCTTTTCTTTTTTTTTTATCCTGGATGTTTATCATTAATAGTGATTCTGCAGAATGCAGTGAATATATCCAATCATATTATGTTTCCCAGTAAATAATCCTATTTCTTTGACCTCCAATGAAATATGCAATTTTATTTAAGAATGTAGGTTAATTATTATAACAGACAAGATGGCATCAATTTTTCAAGCATTAAGGGACACTGGCTTTGTGAAAAGAATGTGCCACAAACCCTTTTCCTGAAATTTGAGAATAGAGAGGAACCTTGCACCATTTCACGTCGGATACATCACATGCAACATGTTCAATGATGTGTTTTAGCACAGTTTATGCCTTTGTATTGTGTATTTAAAAGCAACTGTTACTGAACAATTGTTGGTGAGGATAGTGCCTCACTGAAAATCAACACTCGCTAACTGAGCTAAGGAGGTTATATTGGTATCAATTTCTTGTGGGCAATGGATACTAGCAATGAACTGATAATATACATCAGCCCTAGTTCAGCTGTTTAATCCCAGAGGTTCTTAAGACTGAAAGTGTGCAAAATATAAAAGTAAACTTGTAACTGTTTAATGCAAGCTAAGTATTAACCAGTGATCATATGGTGAACCTGGTGCTATGAGAATGCTTGTGACTACTTATCCAGATGCAACGAAGAGAAATATTTTTTCCTTAGTGCTCCCACTGATATTATTCCTCCCAATTAATAAACAAAATAGATTGAATTGTAAACTTTCAATTTCCTAGGTGCATGCTTTTCAGAATGAGCCTTATATATTGTATATAAAGAAATAATGTCAATGTAGCTTTTGCTTAGTGACTCACAAATTACAGGTACTTTTTTCTTTATTTGTGTTCACGGCTAAATTGCCTTTACCTCAGATGCTGCCATTCCTTTATCAAAAATTTTGAATGTTGCGCCATTTGTAGGAGCAGGATCACCATTAGAAATGTAGGTAGTTCAAAGAGAATGTCCACCAATGTTTCTAAGGACACTTGGGGATGGGGCCTTGCCAACATCACCCACGTGTGGAGTCTTGCGATTTTATTGGCCACAGTTTGTTGCTGCTTTGACAGTTGAGAATGGTTTTAATAGGTGAATTTACATATTCCTTGTTCAGAGCAGCACCCTTTGCCTTATCGGGGGGAAAATAAACACAGCACAATCCATTTCATTTCAATATTGCTTTTTTTTTTTAAGTGTTCTGGTAACCAGGTGAAGACAAAGGGTTAAGGAGGGTGCTTGCACAGCATACTGCTCCAGGCAAGTACGCTCATTATTGCTTTCAGTGAATTGGTAGCAGGTATTCACAATTTACCCTTGTTGCTCTCTGTAATGCTGGGGTTATGAATGTGCATTCACTCCTATTTTATTTGAACTTTTCCGGTTGATGCAAATCAGCATCACTTACTGACATGACTGAAATTTGTATATATGGAATTACAGCATTTTTAAGATCCAGTAAATAAGAAATGGTTCTATATTGTTCCAGATTCAAATTTCAGAGGTGGAAATTCCCAGTAGTTCATTGGTCTGTGACCAATAGAAATCCCTTCAGACCGACAATTAATCAGGCTCTAGTGATCCTTTGACCAGTTACAATTGCAGCTGTCACATCATTTGAAAAGTCAAGACCTGGCCTTACCTAATAAAAAAAAAAAAAAATCTGCTCAATTTGTTTGAATTTGATACACGTGCTAGCACCTTTAAAAGAAAGCAATATGCAGTTTTGATGCAATGAACTGTTGTAATTTTAAAATTTAATTGCTATTATTGGTAATATTTGTGATTTAGGTTTGACCTTCATCAAGATGTATGTTTCCAAAGTTCGAAATTTCAGGATTAAATTTATCTAACGTGCTCATTGTGGTTTTAGAAAATCACTGATTGAAAATAATTAATTTTGAGCACAGTTTTCACAGAATATTGCAGTTTAACTTTACAAATTAGATCAGCTTGCAAAACTTGCACAGAGGTTTTAATAAGCCTCTGCATTGTTTCGCAAAATTTCCAGCCATTTTTGTGTTACAAGATTAAATTTTCCAAGTGAGAAAATGTGAAAGAGCAGTAGCTGATAATTTTTTATAGAGGAAGTATTTAGGTTTCTGTTTGACACCAGGCTATATAAATTGCTTCTGATTTTATGCACATTGTTTTTAGTTAATGATTTTCAGCTGTTTGTTGTTCCTCTGATTGCATGAAAATGTACCATATGCTCAGCCAAAGACAAATGATTAGCAAATGAAATTCTGGACAGCTGTCTGACTGAAAGCTTTGGTTGATAGCATTCTGCTATCATAATTAGCTTAAGCTTTGGGTTAATTAACTTCCTACCTGGATATGCATAATAATAGCAAACTCCAGAAAGCAAGAAGCTTTGAGTACATCAACAACATTGCTGTCTTTTTATTTGATATTTCAAGAGCATATTATAATTTCAAGAGTGATTAATCCTGGGAATATTGTCACATACTGTACATTTTATTTGCAACCAAGATAATACTGAAACAATTTGAATCTATTAAACAGAAGAAATAGTGTTTTAAAATTGTAATTAAAGTTTCTGAAAGCAAATCACTAATTTCAAATGCTTTTGTTGGCAAGAATATCAGATGTATTGGTCTCTTGTAAAGACAGCGTGTATGGATGGGGGTCGGGGGTAGGGGGGGATGCCAACGCTAATGGATTAAAAAATAAAAATGGTAATTTTAAATTTATTCAAATGGTTCATTAAAGGAATAATTAATCTCTTTCTGCACAACTAGGGAAATACTATTAGTGATGTGCATTTACACAAAATCTAAAAGCTGCTGGTATAAAATGATTCAAATGTAGAATGTTAGCCATTCATTTTGAAAACTAGTTCCCTGCCTGATTAGCAGTAGCATTTGATTTAGAAGTAATTCATGCTGATATCTTCAGTCATGATAAAGTAGGATTTTCTAAGACACAGGAATGTAAAGCAGCCTATACATTTTCTTTCTTCCCTACATTCAGTCTGAAATACAGGTTTTCATGAAAGGGTGGCCTCTCGTCACATAACTATGGTACTTATTTTTGGACCGCGGTGGTTTGTAAATCAATTTACTGGTTGTGTGGAATGGCAAAAGAGATGACTTTGTCCTTCTTCCCACTCCTGTTTGCATGATTTACCAAAGCACTCTCTAAGATGCTCATCATCTTAAGGGTCTGCTCTGGGCTTTAGAGAACACAAGCTACTGGAGTGTATTGTGAATTTGGAGTAAAAATTGGAGTTTACATTTCCCAAAGCACCAGAGAGCCTAGCACTTAATTCTGAAATAACCCATGCTTGGAAGAGAAAAAAGATTTTAATGATTTGAAAAAAATATATATGTTTCTGCAAGTGTGTCAGTGGACACAGAAAAGATTTTGTAAAGGCAAATTTGATTTGACTCGTGAGGACTGCAGTTTAGGGCACGTGGTAACAGTTCAGCATACCGTGCTTCAGATTTGTGTCTCCTGGTCAGGCTGTGGGTTTCACGAGTGCCCCTCTGGTCAGTTCATGAAAGTTTCATTCAGCTGTCATAAGCCATTTTTCAAAATTGGCATCATTTTGGGAGATGTTGGAGGACACCATTTTCTCAGTTTGTTTAATGAAAGGAGTGGATCCCCTAGTGGCATAGTTTACAGTGTAGGAAGCATCATTCTCATGGTGCTAAGGCATTTGTGGAGGAATATGCGTGCTACATGACCTGTCGTAATGTGGTTTTTAAAAAGTTGCTCAGCTCGACTGTAGGTTTTAAGTAGGCACATGAGGATCTTGAATTTGAACAAAACTAAACTAAGAACGCTCACCTAAAATCACATTCCCCATAAAAATATATGCTTATTTTTTTGAGAGTGGAAACAATACAAATAAAAGAATATCAATAACTAACACGAGCAGTTTCAAATTTGTTGTTAAGAATAAGTTATATGGTGTAATGGAGCACTCCACAATCAGAAATTTCCATATTATTGTAATATCCCAATGTATTCAAATTTTTCTGATAATAATGAAGCAGTACCAGCTTCTCTATTCAGTACCTGTATAAAGAACACTGATCTGTTTAGATACAATTTAGGAAAATATAACTGTGCTTCATTGCATGCAAAATAATAATATGTGGGGCTAGAGATTCTATTTTATTTCCCCTAACGTCAGAATTATTTATCTGGCCTATTCCACCCCAGATGTGACTGGCTGGGGCATAGTCATTTATATTCAGTTTCCATGGGTCCATGTACTCATATGTACATCATTTCTGAGTTTCTGTGGCTCCCAAGAGATTTACCCTATTCATATTGGAGGTTCCATCATGTAAACCGTATAAACAACGCACAAATCTCTAATATACGACAACAATTCTCTTGAACAACACACTAATAATATGTAATATTAAAATACAAATGCTTCATACCTAGCATGTTGAAAAGATGTAGAATCTCCAGATAAACCAGCACTAATCTAGATTAATGAGGAAGAAAGGTGAATTTTTCCTGCTGTCCTCAAATGAAGAAGGATATGAGTCAATTATGCTAGAATGTTGCGACATAGCTCTTATCTACATGTGGCACTAAACAAGGATTTGTTATGGGATTTCAGAAGGCTGCATACTGCTTCAGTGTTAAGCACCCAAAACTCTAGGGGAGCAGCACTAATTTACTCTCTCGTAAAACAAAATAATATTCATAACTGCTCAAGTGGCTTGACATAAGTAATGATGGCATATGCGGGAAGATTACCACCCCAATAGTGTAATCAAGGTGCTAGGTACTAATGCAAGTTAAATTGAGACAATAATGCCGAAACTTGTGTCCTGGGATTATGAGGGTACTTAAGATGCTGACATTGGCATATTCCGACAGTGTGTCTGTCTTGTTTTGAATTCCTGTTTATAGTTAATGCCCTCAAAATTTGTATGTCGTTAACACCATGTACTGAAGTGGGAGAGAACAAGGTTTGGGAGGAAGAGATTCCCTGTCTTAGTTGACTTTTGTCTCTTCTGGTAATTGGTGGCTTTTCTGCCATATTAGAGAGCAGCTCATGAAGTACCAAGGCCCCTGAGGTCTACATAAACATGCTGCTAGCGCTGAAAGTCTTGCATTCCCAAGTGTTGGGGAATAATTTACATACTTTGAATGAAAAGTCATTTATGCCTGCAAAATTGTTATTGCTGGAACAAATTTGAATACTAGTCATATGGAAATCTGAAATAAAGTCATATTAAAATTTGATGCCCAGATCAATATTGCACAGCCCAGGTAATTAAAGTGGTGTTGTTTATTTGGCTCGAATAAATAACAGAGGCTTAATACTGACTAATTACACACAATTTTTTCTTAATACTGCAGGATAATAATGTCAGCAATTTAAAGTGACATTAAATGAGAATTAATAAAGGAATATTCAGTCACTTTGGCTGTGAGAAAACATTCAAATCAGTTTTCTTTTATGCATAGGTGTTTATTTTTCCGAACAAAGTCTGCAAGTTTGTTCATATTTAACCGCAATTGGCATTATAGCTGTTCAAGGTTTAGTACATATTTTAATGATATCGCTCTTTAGAAAATTCTATTTTTTTCCCCCTCTCAGGCTCAATGTCAGGTGCAAGTTAGCAATTCTACCCTTTTAGAGGGGATCAAAGCTAAGCTGAAGGTCAGGACCTCACGCTCAGCACTCTTTTCTTATATAATAAATTGCTCGTATTGTTCATTAATTTCTGTCTCTGAAATGCCAAGTCAAGCCTTCGAAGCAATTCGCAGTGCCCATGTCCCTTGGACAGCTCTCACCATGGTCCAGTAAGACTTTCTGATGAAATTACAGGTGCAGGGAAATGCAGAATTAGAAATATATCTGATGTTGCAATACTTGTGAAGCTATAGCGTTGTTGATGACAGGACAATTCCATTTTTGACAGTTTAATTTACTGTTGCCAGTGGACAAGAGCAAAAGGAGAATGTGGGGTTAGCCACCTGCCCCCATGCACTTTGTTTCACATGCTGGGTTGCAAAATCATGACTCCCTCAACCTGTCGTGTTCAAATGAGAAGGGTTTCAGCTGGGAAATGGAATATTTCAGTGCATGTAATATTGCCTGACCTCATAAAACAAAAGAAAAAAATCTGAGATTCTGACAGCTATTATGAATCTTGTATCAGCGTCCAAATGACTCTCAGGCAAGGTACTGTACATGTTTGTAATAGAGAAAAGCAGGGTGCCACATTGACTTGCTATATTGAGCAAAAATGACTTGTTGGTAATTTGTTCTCAGATGTTAAAGAGACTGTTGAATTTACCAGTATGTACAGAAGAATGTTTAGCCTGGAGCAAAATTTAGAAATGGTCTGTACATAGTGGCACTCTGTTGAGGTTATCGGCAGGGTTGATTTGCACTAAGGGGAAAGCTTAACAGCACTATAATAAATGTAGCTCTGACTCTTGAGAGGTTGAATTCTGGCTTTAAAAGTTCACAGCTTTGATTCAACTAATTTGAATAACAATACCAGCTGCTATAGTTCAGGACTTTCACAATTTTCATTTGTTTTTGGTAAAGATTTTATTTTCTTGTTTCAGTACAGTATTTTTCTTTACCTGCTAAAATGAGGTAATTGTCATTAAACTTTTGCTGGTATTCAGTTCTAGGAAATAGTGTTACAAACCAACAGGGAGCAGTAACTGAATTTTGCCTTAGCTAATTGGGATGGCTTATGTGTGGACAGGTTACCCTATCTTTCTGTCTACTGCAGTGATATTTACTCATCTCTATTTCCTCAAAAAGAGCCTCGTATATGATGTGGAGTTCTCGGCTGCTGCTTGTTTGCAAGAACTTAAGTGCACTTGAATTAGATTGCAGCTCATGAATACAACCAGAATGTTGGCAAGTTGAGGGAAAATAAAGCTCACAGGTCAGGTTTCCGAGCAGCAAGTAGTGCCCATGAGCAGTCAGATACTCGGAACTGCCAGATAATCATTTCCTAACCCAGGGAGAGGGCAGGAAAAAGGGACAAGGGAGAGCATGGGTGAGGAACAATTTTAAAAGACAAATAAAAGAACACAGTCAAGAAGATTAGTTTCTTTGCAATTTAATTTATCTGAAAATGAAGGTCTCTGAAAATCAATTGAATCAAACCAAATAGCATTGTGTCTTTTGTTTCCTTTTTTGGTTTCTCAAACAATTGCGATTCACGGATTTTTTTCTTTCAAATAATTTTATATTGTGGCTAAAGCTCTTTGTATTTCCACTTGCTGTACTTTAAGCTTGTCACTATATGATCCCTTGTCTTGACGTTCGTATAGATGGGCTAGTTTTTCTCCTCCGGCTCGCCAGCTCTGGACAGCTTCTGTTCATTTGGCAGCTGTTGCAACGTGTACTCTCTTGTCATCTCGTTCAATATATGCTGGTGTGAAGAAGAAAGTGGGATAGGGTGGACCATTGTATTTGGTCTTTGACCTTCTGTGTTGCCCATGAGCAGTGAAGGATAACTTTTGACGAGGCATGTCAGTTGTGACAAGCAATCTAGTTGGGTTGAGTGGAAATGTGCTTTATAAGTTCTTGAAGCTGGAGTTTGGGGTATTGTATGGTGTGTGGTGCATTTGATTTAACATGTACTTACAACATTTGAATTTTATTTTGAATGAACAAAACTACCAAATTTAATCCAACGAATTCACCAGTTGCTGCTGAGCTAAGATTTCCAATTGCATCTCTTTAAATGTAATGTGTTACTTTGCAATGTTCCAGAATTTTCAAATGCTTTCTAAGCATTATAAGTACAATATATAACTGTTAACCCATAATATAAATTGACTGTGATTTTGTGGAATACATCTTCAATTTTGATTCTCAAATAAAGGATACAAAATATTATCGTGATAACTTCTGGATATAGAAAACAACCGTTGTAACAATCTGAGTTAGTGTTGTAAACATTTTCTTTCCTTTATGTCTCCTATCCATTAATAATAATAATCTTTACTAGTGTCAGAAGTAGGCATACATTAACACTACAATGAAGTTACTGTGAAAATCTCCCAGTCGCCACACTCTGGCACCTGTTCGGGTACACTGAGGGATAACTCAGAATGTCCAATTCACCTAACAAGCACGTCTTCGGAACTTGTGGGAGGAAACCCACCCAGACACGGGGAGAACACACAGACTCTGCACAGACAGTGACCCAAGCCGGGAATCAAACCCGGGTCCCTGTCACTGTGAAGCAGCAGTGCTAATCACTGTGCTACCCCTGCCACACTATGTGCTACCGTGCCGCCCTCGCACAAGTTATCTTGGTTAAGAACATAGGAGCAGGAGTAGGCCATTCGGCCCATCGAGACTACTCCACCATGTAAACAGATCATGGCTGATCACCTACCTCACTGCCATTTTTCCTCACTGTCCCCAAATTAATTGATATCACTGATATCCAGAAATCTATTGATTTCTGTTTCGAACATGCTCAATGATTCAGCTCCCACATCACTCTATGGCAGAGAATTCCAAAGTTTCACTACCCTCTGAATGAAGAAATTTTTGTCTCCATCTTAAATGTCCTACCTCCCATTCTGAGATTGTGTCTCCAGCTCTAGATTTACCATCCAGAAGAAACATCTTATTTGCATTTATCCTGTCATGCCCTGTAAGAGGTTTGTAAGTGTCAATTAGATCAGCTCTCGTTCTTCGCAACTGTGGAGAATAGAGGCCCACTTTCCTCAATCTCTTCTCTTAAGACATTCCTGCCATCCCAGTCTGGTGAATCTCCATTGCACTCCCTGTATGGCAAGTATATCCTTTAGCTAAGGCAATCAAAACTGTATGCAATACTCCAGGTGTGGTCTCACCAAGGCTCTATACAATTACTGGAAGACATCTTTACTCCTGTGTCAAGTCCCCTTGCAATGAAGACCAACATACCATTTGTCTTCTGAATTGCTTGCTGGACCTGCCTGCTACCTTTTCATGACTCATGATCAAGGACACCCAAATGCCTTTGGACATCAACACTTCCTAATCTCTCCCCATTTCAGAAATACTCTGCCTTTCTGTTTTTTTCTACTAAAGTAGATAACTTCACTCTTCTTCACATATTCCATCTACCACATTCTTACCCATTTGCTGAGCATCTCCAAATCCTCTTGAAGCTCCCTTGCATCCTCCTCACAACATCCTCCTACATTCCCACCTAGGGTTGAGTCAACAGGACATTTATAACAGTTACATTTGATCCCCACATCCAAATCATTTGGATAGATTGTAAACAGCTGTGGTCCCAGCACTGATCTTGTGGTAGCCAACTAGTAACATCCTGTCATCCTGAGAATGACCCATTTATTCATTTCTACTCTCTGTTTTCTGTCTGTTGGCAAATTCTCACTCCATACCTATGTTGCTCCCAAATCCCATGTACTCGAATTTTGTTTCTTAACTCCTCTGTGGGACCTTATCAAAAGTCTTCTGAAAATCCAAATACGCCACATCACTGGTTCTCCCTTATTTATGATACAAGTAACATTCTCAAAAGACTTCAACAGGTTTATCAAACGTGATTTCTCTTTCATAAATCCATGTTGACTGCCGAATCATATAATTTATTAGTACATACTTATGGATTCTAACAGTTTCCCTACAACTGACATCAAACTAACAGATTTGTAGTTCTCAATTTTCTCTCTCCCTTCCTTTTTAAATAGAGGGGCCATATTTACTACTTTCCATTCTGCCGGAGCCTTTCCAGAATCTATAGAGTTTTGAAAGATCACCACTAATCTTTATCATAAGCAACAGGCTCGGTTTAGACTTGCCAGCATCCTCTTGGAATGGCTCAGAGGAGAAAAGGGTGTTAGACAGGGTTGTATCCTCTCACCGTATTCAACATCCCAGCAGAAATGGTAATGAGAGAGACACTTTATGGATTCAAAGGTGGATACCGATTGGCGGGTGGCGAGTTTCAAATCTTGGTTATGCTGATGACATTATTCTGCTTGTTAACTCAGTGGAATAGTTCCAGGATTGATGGATCGACTTGACCAAGTTAACCAGAAGGACTGTCTCCTGATCAATGTCAACCAAATAAAGGCGAGTGGGATGGGTGAAAAGACCGGTAAAATTCTGATTAATGGAGTTCAGCTTGAACAGGTTGGTATCTTGGAGCACTCATCATGGAAGATGCAAAGTCCACCAAACAAATTCAGGCAACACTTTGAGGGTCATGGTGAACTCACTTGAGAGAGTATGGAGTAACCGCAGCATCTCTATAATGCAAATTTGTCTTCTGAAAGCACTTGTGTGGCTGGTGACAATGTCTGACTGTGAAAGCTGGATCATCAAGAAGAGTGACGGGGCTCGAATTTGAAATTGAAGGACTCAGATGGATATTGAGTGTGTCAAGCAGACAAACAAGTGGCTGCTCAAGAAAGCTGCTGTCAAGAGGAACTTGTTTGAGACAGTGCTATCAAGGAAGCTCTCATATTTTGTACACATGCTGTGAACAGAAGGGGAGTGTTTGGAAGAAGAGAGATTGCAAAGTAAGCACTTGGAAAAACATAAACAAGGAAGCCCCAAGATGGTATGGCTGGGGTAATGTCAGTACATCGACTGGCCTCTCTGGGTCAAGCAGTGAGAACAGCAGAGAATAGAAATCAGTGCAGAAAGATTGTACAAAGTGTGGCCAACTGCAAGACTGAGGATGGATGAAAGATGAGACAAGACAGCCACCAATACATCCACAATCTCTATAACCAACTCCTTCAACATCCTAAGATCTAGTTCATCTGATCCAGAGGATGTATCAACCTTCAATCAAATTAATTTCTCAATACTACTATTTATTAATACTAGTATCTTTCACTTTATTTTCACCAGTTCCTTGGTTCCCTTGTCTTTCTGGGAGATTGTATGTATCTCCCTCCATGATGATGGACACAAAGTAATTGCTTAGTTTCGCCACTCACACACAAGCACATTCTCTCTCAAATCTCACACACACCAGCAGTCAGTTTTCTACCACAGAAATATTCTCCTATTCTCCTTTAAAGGTTCTCCGGTTTCTGTCTGCATTGGACTCTCGTTTCTCCTTGCTAACCTTTTCCTTTACACATACCCAAAGAAACTTTTTATACTACATCTTTGTTTGTCGCTACCTTGTGTTCACATTCTCTTTCCATTTTCTTTATCAGTTTCTTTGTCTTCCTTTTCTGGATTCTAAATTGGTCCCAATCCACAGGCTTTACTAATTTTCCTGGCAACCTCATAAGCCACTTTCTTTGATCTAATGTAGGCTGTCCAACCGTTTTTGCTCAGGGGGAACCCATATTTGTATAGTTTTCCCACTCAAGGGCCGATGAGAACATTTCGGAAAAATAATGTTTGGCACTGCAATAAACCGAAGTTCAAAAACAAAATTTGAGGTTTTAATGAAAGAAACAATTGCTGAGCAAATGTACAAATCGTTACGTTAAAAAGAGTATGCAACAAAACCAGACAGGGTGTGAAAGGGTCAGTGTATGTGAGTGGGTGGGGTACGTGTTGGTGTGGTGGCGAGTGTGAGTAAGTGGGAAAACCGATTGGGCGTGAGGCAGACTAACACTCACCTCTGCAGACTCATTCAGTGTCTCGCACTCACTCCCACACATTCACTCAGTCACTCGTACTCATCTCCACATGCATATTCAGTCACTCACACCCCCACACGCCTCCCCGAGCCAAACCCCCACACACATCTCCCCGAGTCAGACGTCACATCGCCTTCCCCCTTGAGGAAGAATACTGAGGCTGCCCGAGGTTTGGCACCGCTCCGGTGGGAGCAAATGCACAACCACTTCCCACCACTCCAAAAGCTTAGAGCACCCACAAGAGACACACTTTTTTTCTCTCAGACATGTGCGCGCGCGCACACACTCTCGCACGCATTCACTTTCTCACAAACACAAACCTTCTCACTCATTTACTTACTCATTTACTTAACAAACAAAAACGCTCTCTCACACACAGGCACATTCTCTCTCAAATCTCACACACACCAGCTGTCAGTTTTCTACCACAACCTGCCAGTCACTCCCTCCCCTACCACAGCTGCCCGCCCTGGTTTGCGCCCGCTCTGACCCACCCATTCCCATTGAACTTAATTTTCTGCTCTGAGCTCTCCAGTCATAAGGAAAGATACTAAAAACTCCACCTATTCCTGTAACCCAGCAACCCCACTTAACCTCCCAGTAACCCCACTTAACCTTTTTGGACACGATGGATAATTTAGCATGGCCAATCCACCTAACCTGCACACCTTTGGAAACCGGAGCACCTGGAGGAAACCCATGCAGACACACGGAGAACGTGCAGAGTCCACACAGACAGTAACCCAAGCCGGGAATCGAACCTGGGACCCTGGTGCTGTGACGCAACTGTGCGAACCACTGTGCTACCGTGCTGCTGTAGTTTCTCCTCAACTCTGTTTTAAATTTGCTACCTCTTATCCTAAGTCTATGGCCTCTCGTTCTAGAATTCCCCGCAAGAGGAAGCATCCGCTTTTGAAGTTGAACAGTCACCAATACTGTGAAGTTGTGGTAGGCCACTTAACAATGCCTCGCTGGCCGCAACCAGCCCGCAAGCCGGACCTTGGACAAACCTGATCTTCAATCTTTAACTTTTTTTGTTAGCCACGGTCGATTCACATTTCCTGTTGCTTTTTTTTGTATCTTAGAGGAATGTACATTTGTTCTAGACCATATAATACTTGTTTGAAAATGAGCCATTGACTGTCGACCATCCAACCATTTTGTGTATTTTCCCAATCCACCATAGGCAACTTGCTGCTCATACCTTCTTGGTTTCTTTTGTTCAGATTTAAGACCCTTCTAGTTCAAAATGAACTATATCACTTTAAAACTCAAATGTGAAATTCTGTTATATTATGGTTGCTATTTCCTGGAGATTCCTTTTCAGCAAGGTTATTAATTAGCCTGTTCTTATTACATGATACTAAATCTAAAATAGCTCAATCCCTAATTTGTTCTTCAACATACTGCTCCAGAAAGCCATCTCGTATACATTGCAGTAATTCATCCTCCACAGCTTTAGTGCTAATTAGGTTTACTCAGTCAATAAATAATTTGAAGTCGCCATTATTACTCTATTACCCATGTTACATGCAACTCTAATTTCCTGATTTATATGGTACCTAATGTTACCACTACAATTTGGTGGCCTATAAACAACTTCCTCCAATGTTTGCTGCCTCTTGCTGTTGCTTAGCTCTACCCAAACTGATTCTACGTCTTTATCCTTCAGTCTGACCAATGTCTTCCCTTATTAACAGTGCTACCTCACCTTTTCCTTTTGCCTATCCTTCCTAAATGACGAATATCCTTGAATGTTCACTTCCCAGTCTCCAGCACCTTGTAACCACGTCTCCATAATGGCCATTCAATCATACTCATTTTCCTCTCTTTGTGCCTTCAAATCACCTACCTTGTTGCAATGGCTGCGTGTATTCAGATAACATGCCGTTAACATTGTCATTTAAACATTATTCCACACTCTTATCCTATTTGGTCCTGGCCTTTGCTCTTTCTGCCTTCAAAATTTGCTTACTTTTCTACTTCCTGTTAACAGTTTTGTTTTGCTCCAATCTGAGCTCACTCTTGAGTTTGCAATCCCTGTCAATCTAGTTTAAACGCTCTCCAGCAGCATGAGCAAATCTCCCTTCGAGGATGTTAACCCCAGTCCTGCTAGGGTGCAACCAATCCATCTTGTACAGGTCCCACCTGACCCAGAACCAGTCCCAATGCCTCAGGAATCTGATGCACCAATTCTCCAGCCACGTGCTCAATCATTCAGTCCTCCTATTCCTATGCTCACTAGCACATGGCACTAGATGTAATCCCAAGATTAATGCTTTTGATATCCTTTAATTTATTTCCTTACTCCCTCATAACTACTTTCAGGACTTCATCCCTCTCCCTACCTGGTCCTTGGTACCAATGTGGACCACGACCTCTGGCTGTTCTTCATCCCCAGAAGAATGCCTGGGGATGTTCTGTGACATATTTGACCCTGGCACAAGGGAAGCAACATACCAGGACAGTTTTAACTGCAGGCTTTGTTACATCTGCCCCTGGCTCTTTTTTTTTGCGACTGTTGAGCAGGAAATATATTTATGCTGATTGCAATAAATTTTGCCAGTATTTCTTCCTTCCCCAGCGCATCACCAAAATTGTCCTTCATGCAAAAGAGTCCATGTTTTAAGACTTTCCTCCATAATCAAACTAAAGTCAACTGATTTAAACATTACTTGGGAAAGACATTGATTTTGTAACACAACCGAAAACCCCAGGTCAAATTTATACGCTACAGCATACTCTCAGCAGAAACAAAGCCTGGTGTTCGACCATAAGACATAGGAGCAGAATTAGGTCACTCAGCCCATCGAGTCTGCTCCGCCATTCAATCATGGCTGATATTTTCTCATCCCCATTCTCCTGCCTTCTCCCCATAATCCCTGATCCCCTTATTAATCAAGAATCCATCTATCTCTGTCTTAAAAACACTCCGTGATTTGGCCTCAGCATTCGGCGGCAAAGAGTTCCACAGGTTCACCACCCTCTGGCTGAAGAAATTCCTCCTCATATCTGTTTTAAAGGATCGTCCCTTTAGTCTGAGATGGTGTCCTCTGGTTCTAGTTTCTCCTACAAGTGGAAACATTCTCGACACGTCCACTCTATCCAGGCCTCACAATATCCTGTAAGTTTCAATAAGATCCTCTCCCTCGTCCTTCTAAACTCCAGCGAGTACAGACCCAGAGTCGTCAACCGTTCTTCATATGACAAGTTCTTCATTTCAGTTATCATTCTTGTGAACCTCCTCTGGACCCTTTCCAAGGTCAGCACATCCTACCTTGGTTACGGGGCCCCAAAACTGGTCACAATCTTCCAAAAGGGGTCTGGCCAGAGCCTTATACAGCCTCAAAAGTACATCCCTGGTCTTGTATTCTAGCCCTCTTGACATAAATGCTAACATTGCATTTGCTTTCTTAACTGCCGACTGAACCTTAAGAGAATCGTCAACAAGGACTCCCAAGTCCCTTTGTGCTTCTGATTTCATAAGCATTTCCCCATTTAGAAAATAGTCTATGCCTAAATTCCTACTTTCAAAGTGCATAAGCTCACACTTTTTCACATTGTATTTTATTTGCCACTTCATTGCCCACTCTCCTAGCTTGTCCAAATTCTTCTGCAGCCCCCTTGCTTCCTCAGTACAACCTGACCCTCTGCAGATCTTTGTATCATCTGCAAACTTAGCAACAGTGCCTTCAGTTCCTTCTTCCAGATCATTAGTGTTCTTCTCAGCTTTAACAATATTTCTCTCCCCATTCCACAAAGGTAAATCTTCCAGTATCTTTATAGACAGTCCCCTTCATTCAGTCTTCTGGGTATATTCAAATAGACTTCCAGTACCAAGGTACCTTCCAGTGACTCCTTGGTCTTTAACTGTCTACCAACCTTGTTTCTGCGAACCGGGAATCTGTGCTCACCTACCCTGTGCTGGATAGTTCCCAAAAGCAGACCTGGGATGGGATTCTCCCTTTGCGAGACTAAGTGTTGACGGGATTGAATTAGGTGTGATTTGCGTTCCCCTTGGGGGCGCTAGTTCCAGAGCAATTCAGGCTAATGGAGCAGCGCTCTGCCCACCTGAATTCAGAGCCATTCTAATTGCCACTGGCATTGGATTCGCTGGGGCCGGAATTGGCGCTGGGACCATAACCAGCTGGAGCTGCTTATAAGCACTCACACACTCATTCTAGCCAGGAAGATGGCCCTGCGAAGAGCAGCATGCTTTATGGATGGAGAGCTGGACCAAATGCTAGATGCGGTGGAGGAGAAGTGGGACACCCTCTTCCCCAGGATGGGCATGAGGCTACTACCTGTCGATGTCAACTGAGCCTGGACAGAGGTGGCCAGTGTTGTGGCCCTCATCAGGCGGACTGGCACGCAGTGCCGGAAAAAGATGAATGACGTCCTTGGGTCAGCTCAGGTGACTCACCACCTCTGTACCTCTGACATCACTCCCATCCCTCACTCCAGCCCCCACTACCCTAGAGGACAATTAAAGCCCATCAACCTTACATCCCACGTTGCACCAAACACCAACACCTGTATTGTGCTCTTTGACAGTTGCCTTGCACACACAGGCCACTGGCTACAGATCTTCTGTTTAATTAGCATCCAGGCATCTCATCATGTCCTATATCTGTCCCTCGGATATGATGGCCCATAACCGCCAAGAGTGGGAGAAGACCGAAGCGGGCCCGCCAGACCTCAGAGTTCTCACCACAGCTGAGTAGAGGACGATGCAGTTAGCCGGAGAGATAGAAGGGAGGGCTATCTCCCAGGCAAAGGTCGGCATGGCACAGCTAAGTGACCCCTAATTCAAAGTAATGTCCCCATAGCAAGTGAGTCACCCTTCGACCCCAGACCACTTCTTCCCGAGTCTTATCTTTTGTCTTGCACGATCAACATTGGATCAGGCTGGCCCATCTGGGGAACCTCACCCCAGCCACAACCCTAGCATGCACTGGATGACCAATCCGGGGACGACAGCAACTTTTCAGCACTGCACTCACCTGCACCCTCCACCGTTCCAGAGACTATCACCTCGGTGGTTCATATTAGTGAATCTGAAGAGATCCTGGGACACACACTGGTGTGCATGTCACACATGCTGCAACACAACAGGTGGAGGGAGGCATTCCCGAGGGAGTCGGAGGGCTGCCCGATCCCAGGAATTAGCTGTAGTTCAGAAAGGTATTGCACTTCTGGAAAGAATGATCCCATCACTGGTGAAGATGCAGATGCAGAGCCAGGGTCGACATGAAGGGGGTGTCAGCAATATTCCAGCATCTGCAGGTGCAATTGGATGAGTCCAACTACCTTCAGGTGCAGGAGATCGTATTGACAATGCGTGGTACCCAGGCTAACACCGAACAGGTGGCCTCCGCGGTGGAAGCCTTGGGTGAGAAGGTCACAGCCATTGTCAAAACATTTGGCTTACGACACACTGTGTGATCGATGGCTAAGGCTCAGGACAGGGGAGCCCTGTCACAGGCAGACATGTACTGGGCCCACATGGACATTGCTGCGGAGCTCCAGAGCTTGGCCCAGTCACAAAGGGTCATGGCCGAGGGTGTCAAGAACATTGGCTGGGCGCTGACTGACCTGGGAAAGTCACAGAGGGACATGACCTTGGTGCAGAGGGACATGTCGCACTCGCTGAGGGATATGTCCCGGACTACATGGCCGATGTCATCAAGACCCTGGTTGAGGGCCTTCTGGACTGGCAGCACCAGCAGATGGATTGGATTGGATTTGTTTATTGTCACATGTACCGAGGTACAGTGAAAAGTATTTTTCTGAGAGCAGCTCAACAGATCATTAAGTACAAGGGAAGAAAAGGGAATAAAAGAAAATACATAATAGGGCAACACAAGGTATACAATGTAACTACATAAGCACCGGCATCGGATGAAGCACACAGGGTGTAGTGTTAATGAGATCAGTCCATAAGAGTGTCATTTAGGAGTCTGGTAACAGCGGGGAAGAAGCTGTTTTTGAGTCTGTTCGTGCGTGTTCTCAGATTTCTGTATCTCCTGCCCGACGGAAGGGTGGGAGGGGGTCTTTGATTATGTTGCCCACTTTCCCCAGGCAGCGGGAGGTGTAGATGGAGTCAATGGATGGGAGGCAGGTTCGTGTGATGGACCGGGAGGTGTTCACGATTCTCTGAAGTTTCTTGCGGTCCTGGGCCGAGCAGTTGCCATACCAAGCTGTGATGCAGCCAGATAGGATGCTTTCTATGGTGCATCTGTAAAAGTTGGTAAGGGTTAATGTGGACATGCCGAATTTCCTTAGTTTCCTGAGGAAGTATATGCGCTGTTGTGCTTTCTTGGTGGTAGCGTCGACATTGGTGGACCAGGACAGATTTTTGGAGATGTGCACCCCTAGGAATTTGAAACTGCTAACCATCTCCACCTCGGCCCCGTTGATGCTGACAGGTGTGTGTACAGTATTTTGCTTCCTGAAGTCAATGACCAGCTCTTTAGTTTTGCTGGCATTGAGGGGGAGATTGTTGTCGCTGCACCACTCCACTAGGTTCTCTATCTCCCTCCTGTATTCTGACTCGTCGCTATTCGAGGTCCGGCCCACTATGGTCGTATCGTCAGCAAACTTGTAGATGGAGTTGGAACAAATTTTGCCACGCAGTCGTGTGTGTACAGGGAGTAGAGTAGGGGGCTAAGTACACAGCTTTGCGGGGCCCCGGTATTGAGGACTATTGTGGAGGAGATGTTGTTGTTCATTCTTACTGATTGTGGTCTGTTGGTCAGAAAATTGAGGATCCAGTTGCAGTGTGGGGAGCCAAGTCCTAGGTTTTGGAGCTTTGATATGATTTTGGCTGGGATTATGGTATTGAAGGCGGAGCTGTAGTTAATAACTAGGAGTCTGATGTAGGAGTCCTTGTTGTCGAGATGCTCTACGGATGAGTGTAGGGCCAGGGAAATGGCGTCTGCTGTGGACCGGTTGCGACGGTATGCAAATTGCAGTGGATCAAGGCGTTCTGGGAGTATGGAGGTGATGCGCTTCATGATCAACCTCTCGAAGCATTTCATTACGACTGAGGTCAGGGCCACCGGACGGTAGTCATTGAGGCGCGTTGCCTGGTTCTTCTTTGGCACCGGGATGATGGTGGTCTTCTTGAAGCAGGTGAGGACCTCAGCGTGGAGTAGGGACAGGTTAAAGATGTCCGCGAACACCTCTGCCAGCTGGTCCGCACAGGCTCTTAATGCACGACTAGGGATCCCGTCCGGGCCCGTCGCCTTCCAAGGGTTCACTTTCAGGAAGGCCGATCTGACTTTGGAAGCTGTGATGGTGGGTATGGGTGATTTAAGGGCTGCTGGGGCACTCGACAGCGGATTGTTGGTTACCTGCTCGAACCGAGCAGAGAATGCATTGAGTTCATCGGGAGATACTGCTCGGCTTCGCTTTGAGCCCGTTATGTTGTTTAGTCCTTGCCACAACCGCCGAGAGTCTGTCTGTGATTCTAGCTTGGTTTGTTATTCTCTCTTGGCATCTCAGATGGCTTTGCGGAGGTCATACCTGGATTTCTTGTATAGGTCAGAGTCGTCTGACTTGAATGCCTCCGATCTGTCCTTCAGTAGGGAGTCAATCTCGTGATTGAGCCATGGTTTCCTGTTGGGGAACGTACGTACTGCTTTCTTTGGCATGCAGTCGTCCACACATTTGCTGATGAAGTCTGTGACAGTGGTGGCATACTCATTTAAGTTGGTCGCTGAGTTCTTAAATATGGACCAGCCCACTGTCTCTAAGCAGTCACGTAAGAGCTCTTCTGTTTCCTCGGACCAGCACTGCACGACCTTCTTAGCTGGATTCTCCCGCTTAAGTTTCTGCTTGTATGCCGGGAGAAGGAGCACCGTCTTATGGTCTGATTTCCCAAAGTGGGGTTGGGGGATGGAATGGTAGGCACCCTTGATTTTTGAGTAGCAGTGGTCAAGAGTGTTGTTGCCCCTGGTGGGCCAGGAGATGTGCTGGTGGAATTTTAGCAGTGCACTCTTGAGGTTGCCTTGTTGAAGTCTCTGGCCACGTTAAACAAGGCCTCCGGGTGTTCTGTTTCGTAGTTGTTTATAACTGTGTATAGTTCGTCCAGCGCCTTCCTCACTTCTGCCTGGGGTGGGATGTAGACTGGTAAATAATGGCTGAAGGGAACTCACGTGGAAGATAGTATGGGCGGCACTTCACGGTCAGGTATTCCAGATCCGGGGAGCAGTAGGTCGCCAGGGTCGCCACATCCAAATACCAGGAGGAGTTGATGAGGAGGCACACCCCTCCACCCTTTGCTTTGCCTGATGACGCAGTGCAGTCCGCCCGGTGAATTGAGAAGCCTTCAGGTTGTATGGCACAGTCCGGTGAGGCGGGGGTGAGCCATGTTTCTGTGAAATAGAGCACACAGCAGTCTCTTCCCTCTGAGAGGTAGGTCTGGCGTTAAGTTAATCCAGCTTGTTTTCGATTGCTTGGACGTTTGCCAGGAGTATGCTGGGGAGAGGCGTCTTGAAACCACGTTGGTTCAGTCTAACCTGCAGACCGCCGCGTTTCCCTCACTTCCTCGGGATCCGATGGGAGAAGTCTGACCTTGTGGAAGGTAGGTGATTGCGTCTGGCGGGGGCCAGGGCGCTGGTTACGTTTCCGGGGTTGCGTCTGGCATGGTCCCGGGCACTGGTTGAGGTAGAGGTGTTGCTAGGGGGGCATGTTTGCGATCCTGATGGGTCCCGGCGTTCTGCGGGCACGGGAATACCTTGCAGTGCATTTGGGTCCTCGCGCGGGGTCTCCGCCATTTCGGGGGTCCTGGGTCATGGTCAAGGGCTTCCTGAGGCAGGTTGGGCTGAATCCCGTGGTCTGTTCCCTCCCTCGGCGCTCCTGGGGTCGGGTCCTGAAGTAGGGCCGGTCGGGTCTCCGCGTGGATTTTTCTTTCTTCCATCTCCAGGTCAGGTCGGGTCAGGTCAAAAGACCTCCACGGGCCTCGGAGGATGTTCAAGCCTGCAAGAAAAGATAAAAGAGAGAGGCTAGTAATAATATTAGTCTTAGAATTAAATTTTAAAATATTAGAACGAGTATAAATTAAGTAAAAAGTGGATCTGTTGGGGAGAGCTCGCAGAGAGTCGCCTCGCTCCGATGCCATCTTCTGAATTGGAAGATGGTGGAACCTCCAAAGCTCATCCTGGACTCACCTTCATTTAATAGAGTACCCTGGAGGCCATCGAGCATCGAGGGAGGAGGAAGTGATGGGGCTTGTGCTGGTGCCCTCTTCAGGGGAGGTGCTGGAACACTGGCGCATCTGATGGGCAGTGGGCAGAACACCTTTGACACCCAAAGGTCAGCTGGGTCCATCCAGGTCCAGGCCCTTCAGAGGGTGGTCGCCAAAAGCATCTCGGGTCAGAGGGCGAGATGCGCAGCAGACCACCTCCACGTCTGATGTGCTGTCTGGGGTAACACGTAGAAGGAGTGGTAGGCCATGTAAGTTGAAGACATTAGACACCAGTTAAGTTGGCTCGAGTGCAGCACATAGGTTAGAGGTAGGGATCAGGGCACAATACTGTAAATAGTCACAATAAAACACCATTGCACCAAAATTGCAGACTGCCTCAATCCTCGGAATGGCGGAGGGATGGGGGAGTTGTTAAGTGAGGTTCAGGCTGTGGGTGTTGGACGATAGCAATTGGATGTTCAACCTGGGGTCACCCTCCGAGGCGGCAGGGAACGGGGCTAGAGGTGTGAGGGCCTTGTAGGACAGCTTACCGAGTGAGTGACTCATCATCACTCACCATCCCCAGAACCACAAGACCCCCCCAACCCCACCCCACCAGAGGACATTTAGGTCTGTGAGATGGAATGGCCAACAGTCATGCAGGGATGACCCTTGTGGACGGTGATCCCGAAGGTAGGATTCGGTCTTTGTCAAACAATGAGGAGCACCAGAGCTCATCACACAGTGAGTCATCGTCATCCTCCGTGCCGTGGACAAGACCCACTGAGACTGCCAACCCAGGGCCAACTCCCTGTAATAATGCTGGTAGGACTCTCAGAGAGGGGTGGAGGAACAGTGGTTGAAGTGAGGAGGGACAGGGATTGGTTTTAGCAGTACCAGGCATAGACGTGCATGATGCGCAGCTGGTGGTAACACACCAACTGCACATTCAGAGAATGAAACCCCATCCTGTTGATGAAGGGCACTCTATGATGAGCCGGTGCCCGTAGGGGAACATGTGTCCCACCTATCACCCAATGGACCTGGGCATGCCAGTGATGGCGACGAATCTTGAACCCCGGGCACCCTGATAGGCTTGGTCCAGACTGAAGTTTATATAGTCCGTTGCCCGGGCATATGGAGCAGATGGCGAATGCACCTGTGTGCGGATGTCTGAGATATCCCAGACACATCCCCATCTCAACGCCTGGAAAGACCCGAAGGCAAAATGATTCAGGGCGACTATCACCTTGATGCCCACCACTCTGTATAAAGAACCGACCCCTGACATCTCCCCTATATCTTCCTCCAATTACCTTAAAATTATGTCCCTTCGTGACAGCCATGTCCACACTGGGGAAAAAGTGTCTGGCTGTTCACTCTATCCATGCCTCTCATCACCTTGTACACCTCTATCAAGTCACCTCTCTTCCTTCTTCACTCCAGTGAGAAAAGCCCTAGCTC
The DNA here is from genome assembly GCF_047496885.1 of Scyliorhinus torazame. Lineage (NCBI taxonomy): Eukaryota > Metazoa > Chordata > Chondrichthyes > Carcharhiniformes > Scyliorhinidae > Scyliorhinus > Scyliorhinus torazame. Next base: position 145,668,644 of record NC_092722.1, on the reverse strand, counting down.
CCTCAACCTTTCTTCATAAGACATGCCCTCCAGTCCAGGCAGCATCCTTGGAAATCTCTGCATCCTCTCATCCACATCCTTCCTATAATGAGGTGACCAGAACTGGACACAATATTTTAAGTGTGGTCCAACCAGGGTTTTATAAAGCTGCAGCAAAACTTTGCGGCTCTTAAACTCAATCCCTCTGTTAATGAAAGCCAACAGGCCTTCTTAGCAACCCTATCAATCTGGGTGGCAACTTTGAGTGATCTATGTACGTGGACCCCAAGATCCCTCTGTTCCTCCACACGTCCAAGAATCCTGCCTTTAACCCTGTATTCAGCATTAAAATTCGACCTTCCAAAATGAATCACTTCACATTTATCTAGGTTGAACTTCTCAGCCCAGCTCTGCATACTGTCAATGTCATGTTGTAACCTGCAACAGCCCTCAACACTATCAACAACTCCACCAATCTTTGTGTCATCAGCAAACTTACTGACCCACCATTCCACTTCCTCGTCCAAGTCATTTATAAAAACCACAAAGAGCAGAGGTCCCAGAACAGATCCCTGCAGGACACCACTGGTCACCGACCTCCAGGCGGAATACTTCCCATCCATGACCACTCGCTGTCTTCTTTCGGCCAGCCAATTCTGTATCCAGACAGCCAAATTTCCCTGCATCCCATGTCCCTAACTTTCTGAATGAGCCTACCATGGGGAACCTTATCAAATGCCTTTCTGAAATCCATATACACCACATCCACTGCCCGACCTTCATCAATGTGTCTCGTCACATTCGCAAAGAATTCAATGAAGCTTGTGAGACATGACCTGCCCCTCACAAAGCCATGCTGACTATTTTTAATAAAACTATGTTTTTCTAAATAATCATAAATCCTACCTCTCAGAATCCTTTCCAATATTTTGCTTACAACAGACGTAAGACTGATGGGTCTGTAATTCCCTGTGATTTTCCTATTCGCTTTCTTGAGCAGGGGAACAACATTCGCCTCCCTCCAATCATCCAGTACTACTCCAGTGGAGAGTGAGGATACAAAGATCATCGGCAACGGTGCAGCAATCTCCTCCCTCGCTTCCCGTAGTAACCTTGGGTATATCCCGTCAGACCCAGGGGACTTATCTATCCTGATGCTTTTCAACATTTCCAGCACATCCTGCTTAATATCAACCTGTTCGAGTCTATTAACCCGGTTCACACTGTTCTCATGAGCAACTAGGTCCCTCTCTCTAGTGAATACTGAAGCAAAATATTCATTTAGGGCCTCCCCCATCTCATCTGACTCGAGGCACAAGTTCCCTCCACTGTCCCTGATCGGCTCTACTCTCACTCTGATCATCCTCTTATTTCTCACATTAGTGTGGAACACCTTAGGGTTTTCCTTCATCCTTCCCGCCAGGGCTTTTTCATGCCCCCTTCTAGCTCTCCTATGTCTATTTTTGAGTTCCGTCCTGGCTACCTTGTAACCCTCTAGAGCCGCGCCAGATCCTTGTTTCCTCAACCTTCCGTAAACTTCCTTCCTCTTTTCTTTTTTTAAATAAATTTAGAATACTCAATTCATTTCTTTTCCAATTAAGGGGCAATTTGGCATGGCCAATTCACCTAGCCTGCACATCTTTTGGGGTGTGGGGGCGAAGTCCACGCAAACATGGAGAGAATGTGCAAACTCCACACGGACAGTGATGCAGAACCGTGATCGAACCTGGGACCTCAGCACCGTGAGGACGCAATGCTATTCCTCCTTCTTGATTAGAAGCTCCACTTCTCTTGTCATCCAAGGCTCCTTCACCTTACCATTCCTTCCTCGTCTATGTGGGACAAAACTATCCAGCACTCACAGCAAGTGCTCCTGAAACAACCCCTCATTACTGTTGTGCATTTCCCCGAGAACAACTTCCACTTTATGCTCCTCAACTCCTGTCTGATAGCAGGATAATTTCCCCTCCCCCAATTAAATATCTTCCCATACTGTCTGTTCCTATCCCTCTCCATGACTATGGTAAAGATCAAGGTGTTGTGGTCACTGTCACTGAAATGCTCTCCCACCGAGACATCTGACACCTGGCCTGGTTCGTTGCCGAGCACCAAGTCCAATATGGCCTCCCCTATCTACATATTGAGTCAGGAAACCTTCCTATACACACCTGACAAAATCTGCACCATCCAAACCATTTGCAGTCAGGAAGTTCCAGTCAATAGTAGGGAAGTTGAAGTCACCCATGACAACAGCTCTGTTACTTCTGTACCTTTCCAGGATCTGCCGCCCAATCTGTTCCTCCATCTCTCTGCTGCTGTTGGGTGGGTCTGTGGAAAACTCCCAATAAAGTGACTGCTCCTTTCTTGTTTCTGACTTCCACCCATACTGACTCAGTAGACAAACACTCCTCGACTACCTCCTTTTCTACAGCTGTGATGCACTCCCTAATTAACAGTGCCACTCCCCCTCCTCTTATACCTCCATCAATATTCTTCTTAAAACATCTGAACCCTGGAACATCTAACAACCACTCCTGCCCCTGTGAAATCCATGTCTCCGTAATGGCCACAACCACAGTTCAAAGTACTGATCCATGCTCTAAGTTCATCTCCCTTATTCCTGACACTTCTTGCATTGAAACAGACACACTTTAACCCATTCCACTGAGTGCAACTTTGCCCTATCAACTGCCTATCCTTCCTCACAGACTCGCTGTAAACTATTTCTGCCTGTTCAACAGCTACCCTATCCTCTGATCCATAGCTCTGGTTCCCAGCTCCCTGCCAAACTAGTTTAGCCCTCCCGAAGAGCTCTCACAAACCTTCCACCCAGGATATTGGTGCGCCTCCAGGTTAGGTGCAATCCATCTTTAATGTACAGGTCCCACCTTCCCCAGAAGGTATCCCAATGATCCACATATCTGAAGCCTTCCCCCCTGCAAAAGCCCTGTAGCCACATGTTCAGCTGCACTCGCTCTCTGTTCCTTGCCTCACTTGCACGTGGCACCGGGTAGCAATCCTGAGATTACTAGTCTGCTTGTCCTACTCTTTAGCTTCCAACCTAACGCCCTAAAACCACTTTTTAGATCCTCATCCCTTTTCTTATCTATGTCATTGGTGCCTATGGGCACCACGATTTCTGGTTGCTCTCCCTCCCCCTTAGGAATCCTGTAGACTCGATCCGAGACAGCCCTGACCCTGGCACCCGGGAAGCACCATACCTTCCGGAATCTCGTTCGCGACCACAGAATCTCCTATCCGTTCCCCTAACCATTGTGTCTCCTATCACAATTGCTTTCCTATTTTTCCCTTCCCTTCTGAGTCACAGGGCCAGGCTCAGTGCCAGACACCTGGACGCTAGGGCCTTCCCCCGGTAGGTCCCCCCCCCCCCTCCATTTACCCCCCTTCCCCCCCCCCCCCAAACAAAATCCAAAACTGTACTTTTTTGAAGGGGAAAGGGCACGGAGGATCCCGCACTGTCTGCCTGTTCCTTTTCCTTCCCTTGACTGTAACCCAGCTACTCTTCTCTTGCACCTTGGGTATGGCTACCTACCTGTAACTCCTCTATAACACAGGGCTAAGGAGCTGGCTTTTGAAGCAGACCAAGGCAGGCCAGCAGCACGGTTCAATTCCCGTACCAGCCTCCCCGAACAGGCCCGGAATGTGGCAACTCTGGGCTTTTCACAGTAACTTCATTTGAAGCCTACTTGTGACAATAAGCAATTTTCATTTCATTTTCCTCCGTCTCCCAGATGATCCGAAGTTCATTCAGCTCCAGCTTCAGTTCTCTAACGCGGTCGATGAGGAGCTGGAGTTGGGTGCACTTTCTGCAGGTGTAGTCAGTGGGAACACCAGTGGTGTTCCTCACCACCCACATCCGACAGGAGGAGCATGCAATTCCATCCCCTCTGAGCTGAATTCCCAAAGAGATTTAAAAGGAAAAAAAAAATGAAACACCCGTTATGCTCTTTAAAAAAAAAAAACACATATGTACTGCTGCTACTCTCAAGTGAACCCTCTAAAATTGGTGATTCTGCTAAATGATACAAAGATAGCTTGCTGCCCACAAAAAACAAACAAACAAACAACTCTTACCTCCAGAATGTAGCTGCCCTATGAACCAGCTGGAACTCTGCCCGCCGACTCTGCTCCCAGTCAGCTGCACTCTCTGTAAACTCCCAGCTCCCTTCACGCGTTTTGAGAAAATGTAGGAAATGAAATGAAAGGAGCACCTTGCTCCATCCTCACCTAACTCCCTCAGTCACCAAACTCTCACCATAGCAATCAAATGCACCCAAATTCAGCACTCCAGTGCAATACCCGTAGTCAACCCTGTCGCGTAGATTCTGCCTGAGAAGGGCAGAGCATCGTGGAGGTCTGGAACATACTGGGTCAGATAATGCACGAACGGCGTTTAAATGCATGCAAATACCGGTTTTGCGTGCCACCGCTGATGCAGAGCGAGCACCTCGTTAGCGCCACCAGCGAGGGACCGGAGCATGGCGTTTGGTTCTGCAGGCGTGATCCTCGACCTTGGCCAGTCGCCCAATTTCCCCCTGATTAAGATTCGCATTTCCGATGCGAATCGTAATCAGGACGTAATCACATTTCCGGTGGAGAATCCAAACCCTTTTCTGTAGCCTGGCATAGCAGCACCTTGTTGTGGTTCTTCTCCAAACTCTATGCATAACTTCAGAGAAACATCAAAAGCATTTTATGAAAATGAATTTTGAAATACAATCACTGTCATTATGTTGTTCGGTATGACAGCCTGTTTATGCACAGCACGATCACACAAAAATCAAATAAGATTAATGACTGGTTTACACTGTTGTTGGTTTTAAAAAGGAGTAATATTGGCAAAGATACTGGAAGAAGTCACTGATTTTTTGTTTAAGCAATTGATTGCACCCCTGGCAGGTTTAGAGGGTTGTGTTTCATATTTTCTCCAGAAATTTTAATATTTGACAATTTTTCATGCATTGATTATGGTTTTTTTTTTTTCCAAAAATATACTTTGGTCATAAAATGTGTGCAAGTGCATCACGGAACAGTTCAAATGTGACTTTAGATAGAATGCAAGATAGAATAATATCTATCGAAACGGTTCATAGCATTTTGACATGCCTCTCTCCACTTACATTATAGTTAGTGTTTACAATTTACATTTATATTTGATTTGAAACATCCTTTGATATATATAGCCCAAGGGGTTTGCATGGGTATCAGCTTATTGGGATACAGAAGGAGGGCCAAAGACTCTGTTTTTTTCTTCTTTGCGCCTTTGTAGCAGCTCACCGAATCGCAGTGTAGTCCTGAATCTTGGAATGTTCAATGATACCTGGTGATGGTCAGCTGGAAGACCTACAAGTCTCGGGTAAACCAAAGAGAATCTTTGACTGAGTTGATGGTCCTTCAGCAGCAGTTGATATTTGTGTCAATGTGCGATCCTTGGAACTGGATAAAGCACAGAGACCTAGTTATCCAGCTGCTTAGGGTAAACCTTAACAAAAACCATTGCATTTCCCAACCTCCTTTGGCACATTCAAGGAGGAAGTGGGTGATGTTCTCTTCTGTACTGCACCATTTGATAGTCAGCATGTGGTGGTGGTGAGATTTTGGGTTTCCATGAGAGATCTGGGGCGGGATTCTCCCCTACCTGGCAGGGTGGGGGGTTCCGGCATGATGGAGTGGCGGCATCGACTCCATCATGGAAGTCTCCGCACCTTTAGGGACCAAGCCCTCACCTTGAGGGGCTAGGCCCGCGCCAGAGTGGTTTCCGCTCCACTGGCTGGCAGGTAAGGCCTTTGGTGCCACGCCAGCCGGGGCCGAAAGGTCTTCGCCGGGCGAGGCAGATCGGCGCATGCACGGGAGTGTTAGAGGCTGCTGACGTCATCCCCGCGCATGCGCAGGGGAGGGGGTCTCTTCCACCTTTGCCATAGTGAAGACCATGGCAAAGGCGGAAGAAAAAGAGTGCCCCCATGGCACAGGCCCGCCCGCGGATCGGTGGGCCCCGATCGCGGGCCAGGCCACCGTGGGGGCATCCCCCGGGGCCAGATCGCCCTGCGCCCGCCCCCCCAGGACACCGGAGCCTGCCTGCGCCGCCTTGTCCCGCCGTTCAAAAGGTGGTTTAATCCATGCTGGCGGGACAGGCATTCCAGCAGCAGGACTTCGGCCCTTCGCAGGCCGGAGAATCGGCGACGATGGGCCCGCTGACCGGCGTGGTGCGATTCTCGCCCCTGCCGAACGGCGCGGCGTGATTCCCACCCCCGCCGACCGGCGCGGCATGATTCCCACCCCCGCCGAATCTCTGGTGGCGGAGACTTCGGGACATGGCGGGGGCGGGATTCATGCCAGCCCCCGCCGATTCTCCGACCCGGTGGGGGGTCGGAGAATCCCGCCCCAAAGCCCTTCTAATCCGGGCCAAGACATGTTTGATGAGATTTTCTGCCAAATGGCTTTGACAGTCTGCTCAAGAAACCATCATCAAGATCTGTCATCTCCTGTCATTTCCCTTTTCTATGTAGCCTTGAGAACATTACGTGCAGCCAACTACAGTTTTTAATAAGAATTTACAATGCAGAAGGAGGCTATTCGGCTCATCGGGTCTGCACCGGCCCCTGGAAAGAGCCCCCACTCAAGTCCACACTTCATCCTGTGAACTTCACATGATAAACTTGTGGTCGAAGATGCTTTTCTGCATCATCTTTCCCATGAGGATGAGGGACAGGTGGTCCAATACAGTCCAACTAAATGGGGTGTTTGTGGCGAGTTGGTGAGACCTATCGTTTGCAACACTGGGGACGAGAACCTCAGCATTTGGGCAGGTTTTTCTCTACAGGCTTCGGGACTCTAATGTTTGGGCCAAATGGGGGTCAGAAGTCCTCACTCTGCTAGGACAGTCACCAAGCAGTGATTTTACCCAATTGATCAATGGGCTTACCAGACAATGGTTGACCTTTCAAAATTGGAAGACCAATAGGAAGCTCTCCAGCACTAAAAAAGCAACTGACAGCTTTTTAAAATAAGAGACAGAGTGAGGGCATCTCGCGATAGAGGCACTCTCTCTCCAACATTTTAAATTAAAAAAAAAAAAAAAGAATCTGCAGCCAGGCCACCATTGTTGAGGAATTGTGGACCTGTAGCTAGATAAGCAGGGGAGGCCTCAAATTCTGCCTGGCGCGTTGACACTGTTACCAACCCACCCCCACCCCCCCAACCCCACCACCACCACCACCCCCAACAACCATCCCATAAATGGAATAATACAGTGTTCTACTGAGAGGCTACCGACCTCCATATTTTCACCCATCAAGGCTAAAAATCCTGTGAGTTTGTGTCCAGAGGGACTATACACGCATTAAGGTAGCCATGAGAATAAGGGTGATGTTTGGAATGTTCCCAACAACTCCCAACCCCCACACTGGAGATTTGTACATGGTGCTCCTGAGGACATTTTTGATCTTCAGATAAAGAGTGGGTCATCAGTCAGACCGGCACGACAGACAGCAACGATGAGAGCACCCTATACCTGATGATGAGGTTGTTACCTGTAATGGACAGGGAGTGTCACTCCCATATGCCCAGTTTATGTTTCTATGTGTATGTATACACTCTTCACAGTGCTTGGTGCATAGCCTGGTCCCTCTGGACCATATTCCCAACACATTCAGCAAATCTGATATAACGGTGAAGGGGACAGAGATCAGCTGATCCAGTTACCAAGGAACATGACCTGCCCCTTGCATGGTTAACTTTGGCTCCCAAGGCCAGTCTGGAATAGCCGCAGTTGCTCATCAGCAACTTACAGCAGATCCAAGCTAGAGGTGGTAATGTACAGGAACACTTCAACCTGAGTGCCTCTGCTGCTTGGAATTATCACCCTCTTGTACACAGGTTTCTTGATGGACTGTTCAATACAACACCACAGAGAGAGGACTGCCTTGCCTGACTCTCAGTTTGATTGGAAAGATTTCTCATTCCCATACATTGATTGAAACTGCGCTACTGATATTTGTGCAGAGCAGTTGGTTTTAGTTGCGGATTCCCTCCCGAAACTACATTTTGAAGAACACGTCCATCATGCTATCCTGTCCCGTAAGATTGACTTCTTGAGTTGCACAAGATCATCAGAGATATTGCTGCCAGGTATGGTTCAGGTATGAACAGGTTGGATTACCAACTTGAGAGAAAAATTCACCTGAATAATGATGACCTAGGATGGAATTGTAAGCAGTGGAGTAGGCTGCCAATTTCTGATCTCTTCCCTCTCCCCGTTCTGTCAGTAGATGAGAGTGACGATACATTTCCTCATGAATTCTGACATGCTTCAGGCCAACAGCATACATTTGCATTCTTCAGCAGATCTGGTTCAATCCAGTCATGAAGAATCAAATACAGTCTGGTCAGTAAACTTTTGCAGTCAAGAGTTTTACTTGTCTTAAAGGACCTGACAGTCTGTGTCAGCTCATGCAGACTTAGCAGTTTGTCTAGACTCTCCTACTTACTGTTATCAAAAATGTCTGAATTGGAAGACTGGGAGGCCATGCTGTCAATAGGCTTTATGTTGCACAGCTCTGAAAAAAGAATTTGCTGATCCTGGATGTGTCTGGCTGTGATGATGTTAGTAAGTCATCTCCTTCCTTCGGGCTGCTGATGACAGAAATCTCTCTGTACCTTTTTGAAGAAGAAACACCTGTGCGTCTCACCCTGTTTCACGGAGCTCACTCTGGACCAGAAGAGGATCTTGGAATGAGACCTGCTGGCTCTTCGGCTCTTGGAGATCCTCCTTGACATTAACCCTACAGACATTAACTGTAGCAGGAGCCTATTCTGCATATTTTTCCTGGAGTAGGGCCATTTCTCTCTTTTCTCTGTCTCTCTTACCTTCTGAACATTTTTGATAATAAGGAACCTTTTGATGCTTTCATAGTTTCCCATGAGTACATTGGGGGTATAAAACAGGGGTTTTGTGGTTCTCCAAACTTTAGAATCCTGTTTGAGTTTCTTGATGTTTTCTGGAGTCAGCAATTTTATGTTCAGATTTCAAGTCCTCCTGCCAATGTGCTTATCTTCCTGCAGGTAACTGCCAGGTGAAGGCAGTGGCCAGAGAAGAACATTGGCTTGATGTTACCATGAGTACAGGAAACCTATCCTGGAGTAAATGAACTTGTCTGATCTGGATCAGGTGTATACAGGTAGACCAGAAGCAAAACACTGTGCATGCTGGAAATCTGGAATAAAAACGAAAGTACTGTTAATATTCAGCAGGTCGGGCAGCATCTATGGAAATAACCTGTGGAACAGTATAAATGCAGTGGTCCATCTGCACGATTCTTGTAGATGTCGTGCAGCTGGGTATCTTTTGCCATTTCCATCAGGTGTAGTGTCCAGTTTTCTGTCAGTTCTGCCAAATTGGCCAGCCACAATAATGTAGTTGACGTCGCCACTTAAGAATGACTACAGCTGGGCCCTTGCCACCAGCAGTGGGAGCAGCTGGAGGATGACCCACCACTCGTTCTTCAGAGCCAGGGCATACATATTGATTAATAGGAGTGGAGCTTTTTTTTTTAACAATGCCTACAATGAAAAGGTAACTGCCCATTGCCTCTTTGGTGATGGTGAAGTTGCCTCCCTGTAGTGGAATACACATGTCAGAAGAACAGTAATTGTTCCCTCCAGACCAGATCAATGACCTGTGGAATCACCATCATGATGATACTTGTAGGTCCTGAGGAACGGTGATCCGCACTCCTTCAGGAACAGCAGGTTACTCCAAGGGAAACACATTGCCCTGTGGTTTTAACAGTACAGATGTTCATAGAGGCAGTCTTTGGAACCACTTAAATTGTGTGTAAACAGTGGTTGACTCTTAACTGCCCTCTGAAATGGCCAAACATAACATTCAGTTCAAGGGCAATTAGGGATAGGCAGCAAATGGTGGCCTTGCCAGTGACACCCGTATCCCGTGAAAGAATTGTTTGAAATTCACCAGTCCATTTATCTATGCTGGTCCCAGTTCTTGCTTACACATGGTGTTTGCAAACTGCTGCACTGTCGTTTGGCTAAGGTACTGCAGGAGATTATGGTGCTCGAGGAAATACAAAGCAACTTATTGGCTCGCAGTGACATCAATGTTTTGGTCATCCCAATTCTAATTTCTTGTGTGCGTAACCCGGTGAGGCTTCCTGCAATTCTCCTCGTGTTAATAACCAGTTACCAGGTTTAGTGAGTGAAAATCAGGATCAGGAAGACTCCTACTTGTCAAGTCGGAAACATGATTGCTATGCGTTTTCCTTCAGCCAAAGAGTGAAACAATGAGACTTGGATTCTCTGTAAGCAGCATTCGTCTATATTCTGTTGACAGGCAATGCGTGTGTCGCAAAATGCTAGTTTTAGCTTTGAGATGGCTGCTTCAATACAATCAGAAAATTGACTGCTTTCAGAATAACTAAAGGAGGGAGCTAAGTTGCATACAGCTTTCAGCAAAATAATTGTTTGTTCACTTGTGTCTTGTATCTCTCTTTGAATTTCGCTGATGGTTATTCAAACCACCACTCTTGCCCCTGTTTGGGTAGTATTTAGGAACCTGACCTATTCAAACATCCAGGGAGCTCCTGCAGCTGGCAGAGGCCATAAAAATCTTGGGCAATGTTGTCAAAATTTATCCAGATATTAGATCCATTGCAGGTACATTTGCGGCCATATGGAACAAAAATCACCTTTGAGAGTAGTCTAAGTCGCATAAGCAAAGATTGCATACTTGGAAATACAAAAGAGATCCGGTGCATTATTGCAGCTGGCATTTCGACTGAGAGAAGACATGAATTTAGGGGTGTAGGTTGCCTGTGATAGTAATCAACATATTAAAACTGGGCATCTTGCTGTGGAGCCCAAAAGTGTTCTGTTGCATTCTGAATTTTCAGTCAGTGAATAATGGTTCTAAAGTGGGTGATTTAATTACCTACTGAATACATTCACTGAAAGCCCCCCAGTTACATTGCTTAAATCAGTTGAATCAAACTTTCGTATTAGTTTTTATAGATTTTTATTGTTCCATGCACTTTGTTTGTAAAATACAAATACATACAGAGATCCCAAGAGGGTTGTTGCATTAAAAGTCTCACTTGTACTTAGCTGATTGTAGATTATACGAACATATGAAGTAGGAGCAGAAGAAGGCCATTCGGTCCTCCATTTAACAAGATCATGCCTGATCTCTCTTTTGAATGCCACGTTCCCACCTACCTCCCAATACCCTTAATTCCCTTGCCTAACAAGAATCTATCTACACCTGCCATAAAAATATTCAATGACCCCCACCTTCACCGTGTTTGAAGGCAGCGAGTTCCAAAGCCGCAGGATCCTCGGAAAAAACATTTCTCCTCATCTCTGTCCTAAAAGGGTGCCCCTAACTTTGAAACATTGCTCCCTAGTTCTGGACTCAACCTGAAAAGGGAACATCCTTTCCAGGTCCACCTGGTCAAGACCATTCAGGATCTTATATATTTATATATTATGAGAACTATTTTTATGTTGCATTGCTTAAAAATCAACGTTCTAGAATGACATATTACTGGAAAAGTACTATTTTTAAGAACTTGGCCTCTGGTATTGATTTTTCATGGCAAGTACAAATTCCGGGCATTAAACCCAGAGAGCCGCCAAGCTTATTTCTGCTGAATGAAGAAAAAACATTGAATTATCCAATAATTTGAATTAAGCAGCACGAATAATGGAGTAAAGTGGGACTTTAATGGTTAAAAAAAAAAAATTGAATTGTCAGATATTTACGTTGTGAAGAAAGAGTCGGCTGTAGCAACATTTACTGTACAAATTATCCAGCTCCGGTTTTAGTATTATTTTGCATACACCGTATTAATGTTTAAAGATGAATCCAAAAAGGTAGCTTGATAAACACGTCGTCATTTTCGTACAGCAATGCGATAGATATGAAATCAAGCCTGAAAGCAAATAAGATGATCAGAGATTATTTATTTTTGTTTCTACAATGATGCATACTTCGGGTTAATTTCAAATATACAGAGATAGCTGAAAATGGAATGCCCTGATGAAGTATTAATTCTTTGACTAATAAATATCCCCTGTAGCTTTCAACAAGTTTTCTATCACATTACAGCTGCCTAATAAGTTTCTGTAAGCCTCTACTGGTTGTGACAAAATGCAATTTGAGAAATATGTAAATTGAAACTATTATTGGTTCTAAAATGTTGTCATTTTATTTTGAAAATGAAGTCAGGGATTACTGCAGTTCTCAAACAGTTAATAAAGTAGAATCTCCTAATGTCACGTCTTGACAGAAAAAAATTTTGATCTGAAGAAAGGTTTGATATGAATAGATTTCCCTAAGGTTCTGTTTCAAAATTAAGGAAAGTTGGTGTAGGACCCTATCTCACAAGTTCTTTAGAAAATATTGCCTTTTTAATGTATTTAATTTAATATATTTTTAAAATATTTTTGTTCAAGACTTTTCTTTATTCACAAATAACATATCCAAACGAACCTTTCATTATTACAAAAATATCCCAGGCACAAAACCACCACCCTAACACAGTTGCATATCACGATTATTCCCCCCTCAACATCTCCGAACCACCCGCCCCTCCTCCCCACAACAGCTTACGGTGACCAGCTACTTGCCACCTTGAGTAAAACCCATCCCCCAACTGTCTCATGGCATATTTGATCTTCTCCAGGTGCAAAAATTCCACCAGCTCCCCCAGCCATTCTGAAGCCTCAGGCAGTACCAGTGACATCCATCTGAGCAAGACGCGCCTCCTGCTATTAGAGAGGCGAAGGCCAACACTTCTGCCTTCTTCCCCTCCAGCACCAGCAAATCCGACACTCCAAAAATGGCCACCATCGGGCATGGCTCCACCTTAACACCTAGAATCACTGACATTGTTTCAAAAAAGGAGACCCAGAAACTAACCAGCTTGGGACTAAAACACGTGCATGTGGTTTGCAGCCCCCCAGAACATCGCTCACGCCTATCCTCCACCCCCAAGAAGAACCCACTCATATGCACCTTGATTAAGTACACCCTATGCACCACCTTGAACTGGATCAAACTTAACCTTGCACACCAGGAGGTGAAGTTGATCCTATGAAGAGCCTCAATCCACACCGCCCCCTCAAGACCAAACCCAACTCGTCTTCCCACTTCCTCTTTACTACGTCCATTGAAGGCCCTCCTTCACCAACATAAATGTCTGAGTTCCTTTCCCACCCCTAACTCATCCAAGGGCAGGATCCTCTCCGTAAGCAAAGGTCTCGGCACGAGAGGAAACTAAGGAAGCATCTTACGTACTAAATCTCACATCTGCCAAGTATCTAAATACATTCTCGGGAGCTGGAACTTCTCTAAAATTTCTTCTGGACCAGCAAACCTACCCTGCAGAAACATATCCCTAAACCTCTCCAACCCCTCCCTCTCCCATCCCCTGAATTTTGAATCTAGACCAGACATCTATGGTTCTGCAAATCAGCTCCAACAGGATATAGAGCCCAATATAAAATGCTGCCTAAATTGATTACAAATTCTCAAGGGGGATATTACTACTGAACTCAACAAGAATCTTACCAGAGAGAACGGGAGAGGAGCCCTCAGACTCAATCCTATACAAGAAGCCGCCTCCATCTGCCTGAAAATAGAGTTCGGATCCTTAACCCACCCCTCATTTGATCAATATTTGCCGCCCAATAACAACGCATCAGATTAGGTCGTGCCCCCCCGAATGTATATCCCTTTACAAAAATGCCCTACACACCTGTGGGGTGTTACCCACGCAGGCAAAAGTAGGTAGTAACTTATTGACCCTACCAAAAAAATCCTTAGAAAGAAAGACAGAAACCTTGGGAGAATATCTATCTTCGCCATCTGAACTTTTCGGCCAAGGTCAAAGGAAGGGCATCCCACCTTTGACCTGGACAGAGAAGCCAGAAGACGTCGAATCAACAGGACAGCAAAATTTTTATGAAATTCGATAGGAAATCCACCTGGACCCAGTGATTTACCAATCTGCATTAAGCAAATACAGTTCATAATCTCCTCCTGTCCAATCGGTGCCTCAAGCTCCTGCCTTGCTTCGTGTTTCACCTCCACAAGGTCAGCCCATCCAAAAATTGTATCATTGTCAATTCCTCCTCCTCCGGAGGCTCAGACTTACATAGCCCATGGTAAAAGTGCTTCACTGACCTTCTCTATGGCAGAAACCAACCCACCACCCAAGTGCCTAACCTGAACTATCTGCTGGGAGGCAGTTTGCCGTCTCAGCTGGTGAGCTTGCATTGCTGGCCTTCTCCTCATACTCACAAAATCTTCCCCTCGAGCAACAGTATTCCCCAGGGAACAAAAACCTACTCTCCATGAAGAAATCAATCTCGGAGTAAACCCAATGAAATGGTGCAGGGGGGGTGGGGGGAGGGGGGGAACACTCCTTATCACTCGGATGCCTAAATTTCCACGGGGATAACTGTCAGTTCCACAAACGCCAAGGGCACCTTTGCCACCCCCCCCCCCCCCCCAATGCAGTGAATAACTTGGGACTGACTCAACCTGTCCAACCAAGTGTCCACAACACAATTGAAGGCCCACCCCCTTAATTTACTGATGCGAGTTGAGATCGGGAATAAAAGCCAGTACCACCTTGAAGAATTCCGTGCCATTCCAATTTGACGCATACATATTAACCAAAACCACCAGTGTGCCTGTTAATGCCCCACTAACTATTGCATATCTCCCTCCTGTGCCCACCATAAGATTAAGTGCAGATAAAGCCACTCTCATGTTAATCAACACTTGCCCCACCCATCCTTTCCGCAGTCTTGTTTGATCCCTAATTCTGAAATGTCTACTGTATAAAAACCACATCAGCCTTCATGTTTTTCAGGTGGGTAAACACCTGGAACCTTTTAAGTGTTCCATTTAACCCCCTAACATTCCGTAACCAACCATACAGGGGCATATGGCCCCCCTCCCCACCCGCCCTCCAGTGAGACAATCTGGCAGATCCCCAACCTGCGCCAGCTCCAGGCCCACCCAAGATGGCCGTCATGTCTCCCATCAAGCCAGTTGAAAAACAAGGAGCCTGCACCATTAGCAAACTACCCCCCCCCCCCAACTCAGCCCCACTCCCCCTGGACACCAGACAAACAACCTGACCAAGAACCAAACCCCACTCCATCCCCAGCAAAACAAACCCAACAAAATCTAAGCGTATTACGTTAAGAAACAAAAGATCCCTCCCATCGGTAACCAGCTGCAGCCATCTTCCCCACTCTGCTCATCTGTTAACTAGTTGAACTGTAAGCAGGGTGACTCCCACCCAAATTCCCTCCTCTAAACAGTTCCAACAATGGCAGTAAACAATCTCCAAATTCACCGAGATACAAACCACCAAAAGCTCCGTAACAACCACACGCCCTCCCCCACTTTACAACTATTCCACACAAACATACAAATACCGAAGAACTCGAGACTGACCAAGCAAGCAAGACCATAGTCCTCAAACATTACAGTTCCCCCACCCCTCCGTATTTCTTCACAAAGTCATTCGCTTCCTCCAGCATGTTGAAATAGTATTCTCTGTCTCTGAGGGTAACCTGGAGATGAGCTAGGTAACAGTTGATCAGGAATAGTCAATATGGCTTTGTAAGAGGGAGGTCATGCCTAACAAATTTGATTGAATTTTTTGAACATGTGACCAGGTGTGGAGATGAGGGTAGTGTTTGTTGGGTTTGTTTTGCTAGGGATGGAGTGGGGTTTGGTTCTTGGTCAGGTTGTTTGTCTGGTGTCCAGGGGGAGTGGGGCTGAGTTTGGGGGGGGGGGGGCGGTAGTTTGCTAATGGTGCAGGTTCCTTGTTTTTTAACTAGCTTGAGGGGAGACATGACGGCCATCTTGGATGGGCCTGGAGCTGGCGCAGGTTGGGGATCTGCCAGATTGTCTCACTGGAGGGCGGGTGGGGAGGGGGGCCATATGCCCCAGTATGGTTGGTTACGGAATGTTAGGGGGTTGAATGGAGCGGAGATGAGTGTAGTGTAGTTGATGGAGTGGAGATGAGGGTAGTGTAGTTGATGTGGATTTTAGCAGTGCCTTTGACAAGGTTCCACATGGGAGACTTAGAAAGAAAGCAAATGCGCTTGGGATACAGGGTAACTTGATACAGTGGATTCAAAATTGGCTTTGCTGTAGGAAACAGAGGATGATGGCAGATGGCTGCTTTAGTGACTGGAAGCCAGTGCCCAGTGGCATATCACAGGGATCTGTGCTGGGTCCCCTATTGTTTGTCATTTAGTTAAATGACATAGATGACTATGTGGGGGTAGGATCAGTATGTTTGCGGATGACACAAAGATTGGCCGGGTGGTTGATAAGTGAGGTTGAGTGTCTTGGGTTACAGGAATATGTAGGTGGGATGGTCAAATGGGCAGAGAAGTGGCAGATTGAATTTAACCCTGAAAAGTGTGAGGTGACACACTTTGGAAAGAGTAATGTGACAAGGAAGTATTCAATGGATGGCCTGACAGTGGGAAGTTCTGAGGAACAAACGGACCTTGAAGTGTTTGTCCATAGATCTCTGAAGGCAGGAGGGCAGGTTAATAGAGTGGTGAAAAAGTCATATGAGACATTTGCCTTTATAAATTGAGGCATAGATTACAAAAGCAGGGAGGTCATGTTGGAGTTGTAGGGAACTTTGGTGAGGCCACAGCTGGAGTACTGCATTCAATTCTGGCCGCCACATTATAGGAAGGATGTGATTGCACTGGAGGGGGTGCAGAGGTGATTCGCCTGGGATGGAATGTTTAAGTTATAAAGAGAGGTCAGATTTTGCTGGAGCAGAGAAGACTGAGGGGCATCCTGTTCGAAGTGTATATAATTATGAAGGGCATTGGTAGGGTTGATAGGGAGCAGCGGTTCCCCTTAGTTGAAGGGTCAGTTACGAGAGGACGCAAGTTCAAGGTGAGGGGCAGGAGGTTTAAGGGGGACTTGAGGAAAATCCTTTATACCCAGAGGGTAGTGACGGTCTGGAATGCACTGCCTTGGTGGGTGGTAGAGGCAGGTTGCCTCACCCTTATAAAACTACCTGGATGAGCACTTGGCACGTCATAATATTCACAGCAATGGGCTAAGTGCTGGCAAATGGGATTAGGTAGACAGGTCAGCTGCTTTGTCATGTGTCGGTGCAGACTCGATGGGCCGAAGGGCCTCTTCTGCACTGCATTCTGTGATACACCATGCCAAAACGTATGTTGCTCTTGTAGAACGCCGCCTTGGCCTTATTAAATGCTGCACGCTGTGGTGATCCACTGTAATAGGAGATGTAAGGTCGGATTTGCACTACAGGTTCGCCAGTAGCTCCTGCCGGCTGGCTCCACCCAGGGAGAACTGTATAAATATGCTTGACCTCCAGTACTCTGCCATTTCGCCTCCTGCAGCAGGAGGCCTCGCATCTGACTGTAATAAAGTCACAGTTGTATCCAATTTTAGTCTTTGTGCAATTGATCGTGCATCAATTTATTAGAGTCAGATTTTCCACAGAATGGAATTCAGAATTAAGCCCGATCGCCTGCAGCTGGATCCTCACTCGCCCGACGCCAGTAAAGACTTTACTCACCGGCTAGCATGTTTCGAGGCTTACATCAACGCGGCAGACCCCGCGCCAACGGAGACTCAGAAGATAAAAGTCCTGTACTCCAGACTGAGCTTCAGCGTGTTCCCATTGATCCAAGACGCCACGACTTACACAAAAGCGATGGAACTCCTCAAAGAACACTACGCGCAGAAGGCAAACACGCTCTTCGCCAGGCATGTACTTGCCACCCGCTTGCAACTACCTGGTGAGTCCATCGAAGACTTCTGGCGGGCCCTAATTCCACTCGTCCGGGACTGTGACTGTCAGGCCATCACGGCCACCAAACACGTGAATCTCCTCATGCGCGATGCCTTCGTGACGGGGATTGCGTCGGACCGCATCCGAGAACGATTGCTGGAAGGGGCCACGCTCGAACTGGCGGAGACGAAAACCTTGCCGCTCTCCATGACGGTCGCATCCCGTAACGTACAATCGTACCCATCCCGCCACGCTGCCCACCCTTCTCCCCCTTCCTACACCTCCTGGACCCCGCCGACGACCTCCTCAGCCGGGGCCCTGCCTTCGCAATCCGCCTGCGCCGCACGCCGATCCGCGCACCCCGGGGGTCCCCGCTGCTACTTCTGCGGTCAGCAGAAGTATCCCCACCAACACTGCCCGGCCCGCACTGCAGTTTGTAAAGCCTGCAGCAAAAAGGGCCACTTTGCGGCTGTGTGCCAGGCCCGCGCAGTTGCTGCAATCGTGCCCGCTATCGACCCCTCCCCCACGCCAGTCACACAATGGGAGCCACCATCTTCTCCTCCCGGGTCCATGTGCGACCAATGGGCGCCTCCATCTTGTCCCTCTTCGGCCACGTGCGCCCCGTCATCTTGTCCCGACCCCGCAATGTGCGCACCATGGGTGCCGCCATCATGTCCCGACCCCGCAATGTGCGCACCATGTGCGTCGCCATCTTGTTCCCCATAGGGTCCCCGGACATCCCAACATCGGAACCGCACACGCTCGCCACCCGAAGCATCCGATGACTACCCGCAACTCGCTTCGATGACGCTGGACCAATCTCCCCCGCACAACCTGGCCACCGCATCGACGACGGTTAAAATCAACGGCCACGCGACCTCATGCCTGCTGGACTCCGGGAGCACCGAAAGCTTCGTTCACCCAGATACGGTAAGGTGCTGCTCCCTCGCGGTCCACCCTGCCAATCAAAGGATCTCCCCAGCCTCCGGATCCCACTCCGTCCCGATCAGAGGCTTTTGTACAGTCACCCTCACGGTCCAGGGCGTAGAATTTAGTAACTTCCGCCTCTATGTCCTTCCTAATCTCTGCACTGCACTCCTGTTGGGCCTGGACTTCCAGTGCAACCTCCAGAGCCTCACCCTCAAATTCGGCGGGCCCTTACCCCCCCCCCTTACCGTTTGCGGCCTCACAACCCTCAAGGTCGATCCCCCCTCCCTTTTTGCCAATCTAACTGTGGATTGCAAGCCCGTTGCAACTAGGAGCAGACGGTACAGTACCTAGGACACGACCTTCATCAGGTCCGAAGTCCAGCGGCTGCTTAAGGAGGGTATTATCGAGGCCAGCAACAGCCCCTGGAGAGCCCAAGTGGTAGTGGTTAAAACTGGGGAGAAACACAGGATGGTCGTGGACTACAGCCAGACCATCAATCGGTACACGCAGCTCGACATGAACCCCCTCCCACGCATATCTGATATGGTCAATCAGTTTGTGCAGTACCGGGTCTTCTCAACAATTGACCTGAAATCCACCTACCACCAGCTCCCCATCCGGAAGTCGGACAGGCCATACACTGCCTTCGAGGCGGACGGTCGCCTCTACCACTTCCTTAGGGTCCCTTTCGGTGTCACAAATGGGATCTCGGTCTTCCAAAGAGAGATAGACCGAATGGTCGACCAGTACGGTTTGCGAGCCACCTTTCCGTACTTAGATAGTGTCACCATCTGCGGCCATGACCAGCAGGACCACGATGCCAACCTCGATAAATTCCTCCGCACTGCCACTCTTCTCAACCTGACCTACAACAAAGAGAAGTGTGTGTTCAGCAAGACCCGGTTAGCCATTCTCGGCTATATAGTCCAAAACAGAGGTATCGGGCCCGACCCCGACCGCATGCACCCCCTCATGGAACTTCCCCTCCCCCACTGCCCTAAGGCCCTCAAACGCTGCCTGGGATTCTTTTCCTACTACGCTCAGTGGGTATCAAAATATGCGGACAAGGCCTGCCCACTCATCCAGTCCACCCAATTCCCCCTCGAGGCCGAGGCACAACACGCTTTCGCCCGCATCAGAGCAGACATCGCCAAGGCCGGGATGCGTGCAGTGGATGAGTCACTGCCTTTCCAAGTAGAAAGCGACGCTTCAGACGTCGCCCTTGCCACCACTCAAAATCAGGCAGGCAGACCCGTGGCATTCTTTTCCCGCACCCTTCATGCCTCTGAAATTCGACACTCATCCGTCGAAAAGGAGGCCCAAGCTATCGTTGAAGCTGTGCGGCATTGGAGGCATTACCTGGCCGGTAAGAGATTCACTCTCCTTACGGACCAACGGTCGGTAGCCTTCATGTTCAATAACACACAGCAGGGCAAGATCAAAAATGATAAAATCTTGCGGTGGAGAATCGAGCTGTCCACCTATAATTACGAGATCTTGTATCGCCCTAGTAAACTCAACGAGCCCCCAGACACCCTCTCCCGAGGTACATGTGCCAGCGCACAAGTAGACCAACTCCTGGCCCTACACAACAGCCTTTGTCACCCAGGGGTCACTCGATTGTACCATCTGGTCAAAGCTCGCAATCTGCCCTACTCCGTCGAGGAAGTAAGGACAGTCACCAGGGACCGCCAGGTCTGTGCGGAGTGCAAGCCGCACTTCTACCGGCTGGACCGTGCGTGCCTGGTGAAGGCTTCCCACCCCTTTGAACACCTCAGCGTGGATTTCAAAAGGCTCCTCCCCTTCACCGACCGTAACACATACATTCTCAATGTGGTCGACGAATACTCCAGATTCCCCTTCGCCATCCCATGCACCGATATGATGTCTGCCACCGTCATCAAGGTCCTCAGCACCATCTTCGCCCTGTTCGGTTTCCCCGCCTACATCCACAAAGACAGGGGATCCTCATTCATGAGCGATGAGCTGCGTCAGTTCATGCTCAGCAGGGGTATAGCCTTCAGCAGGACAACCAGCTACAACCCCCGGGGAAACGGGCAAGTAGAACGGGAGAATGGGACGGTTTGGAGGACCGTCCAGCTGGCCCTACGGTCCAGGAACCTCCCAGCCTCTCGCTGGCAGGAGGTCCTCCCTGACGCTCTACACTCCATCCCGTCACTATTGTGCACCGCCACTAATAATACACCCTATGAACGTGTTTTTACCTTCCCTAGGAAGTCCACATCCGGTGTGTCGCTCCCGACTTGGCTCGCTACTCCAGGACCGGTCCTTCTCCGTAGGCACGTCCGACTCCACTCTTTGGTGGACAGGGTTCACCTGCTCCACGCCAACCCTCAATATGCCTACGTTGAGTTCCCCGACGGTCGCCAAGATACTGTCTCACTCAGGGACCTGACACCATCAGGTTCCACCCCCCCCCCCCACCAATGCACCTCCACCTCCCACCGCGCCGTCAATATTGACACCACCAGACCACCCCCCCCCTCCCCTTTTTTGCACAAGAGGACGAAGAGGACTTCTGCACGATCCCGGAGTTCCCCGATGACTGGCCAGCATCAACACCGCCATCACTGCCACCTCCACCACCGCCAGCACCGACTTCGCCGCCACCGTTACGTCGCTCCCAACGAAGCACCAAAGCACCGGACCGGCTGAACCTTTGACGGACTCCGGACCGTCAACATGGACTTTCCTTTCCCTACCACTGTACATAGTTGCACTAATTGTATATAGTTTCACGTCACCCCCACCGGACTCATTTTTAACAGGGGGTGAATGTGGTGATCCACTGTAATCGGAGATGTAAGGTCGGACCTGCGCTACAGGTTCGCCGGTAGCTCCTACCAGCTGACTCCGCCCAGGGAAAACTGTATAAATATGCATGACCTCCAGTGCCCTGCCATTTCGCCAGCTGCAGCAGGAGGCCTCGCATCTGACTGTATTAAAGCCACAGTTGTACCCAACTTTAGTCTTTGTGCAATTGATCGTGCATCACACGCCTTCTTGCCAACTCTGCCCCAAAATCCTGATGTATTTTGATGGGATGGCCCTCCCATCTATACTCTCGATTGTCCTTCGCCCATCTCAGGACCCGCTCCTTACCCGGGTACCTATGGAACCGGACTATAATTGCCCATGGTGTCTCTCTCACCCGATAATCATGCGGAAAGGGCCAAAAAAACAAATCTCCAGTCAGGAGCCACCTCGTGTGGGTCGGCTCACCTCATAGCTGCCACCGGAAGTCTGTATTTTGTTTTGTATCCAGTTAATAACCAACGCTGTTATTTGAGGCTGCAATCTCCCTCTCCACCACATAAGTCACTTAAATTAGATGCAAATTTAAATATATGCTACTTTTAGATAATTTATGCTCATTATTGCCATTTTCTTTTCTTTTTTGCAAATAAGGAGTGGAAGATTTATATTTGGATTGTATAATAATTGCACATGATTGGATACACAAAACCCTGGTGTCCACTTCCGTTATTGCCCTTAAGAATAATGGTTACGTAGTCACCACTTCTCTTAGGTCAGGTTTATGTGTGTATCTTTCTCTTTTCTAAAATCCTTTCATGTGTTATATTGCGGAACTGGACAGGATCCTGTCCTTTCTGTTCTCTGAAGACTATTAAGGATCGGTACTTCACCTACTTCAAGTTGGCCTTCACACAAGCCAAGAAGTTTGTATGTGACAACTAGACAATTACACCCTGTGTCAATCTTTGGCTGACCTGGAATTCTTGGCATGGAGGCAAATTTTGAACCCTGCATTCTCCCCCTGTCTGCGTGGGTCTCACCTCCACGACCCAAAGATGTGCAGGGTCAGTGGATTGGCCACACTAAATTGCCCCTTAATTGGAAAAATTAAATTAAAAACAAAAAGTTTGAACCCTGTGTGGGTTTTGTGTCTGCAGAGAGCATGGTGAGTACACAACACCCTGACTGACTAGGTTAAGTGTCAAGCCTCGCGGTATTTTGATACCTCACTTGAATTGCCACTGTTCTACTTACTGCCCAGAACAGATGGGAAGGCAGCACAGAGCAACTGTTGGTTGGAGCAGATTTGGCAGTCCTAAGCAGAGACGTGGCAGTGGGAGGATTTCAGGTTTTACGGGAGGGAAAGGGGAGTCTGGAGCAATGGAGATGGAAGCTTACCTTGTGATTTTCAGAGGAGTACTTGCAAAAGTGGCTTCTCTGACTATGACCCAAATAAAATATCACCAGCATCCTCCTAGGCCACGATTAACTTTTCCATGAAGCTGCTGCTTCAATCTGCCTGGTGCCTCGCATATCACCACAACCAGAACTCCAGGAATGGAACAGGAAACAGAAGCACTCCAATTTAACTGCCACTCCTTTCCCGCCAGCAGAGAGAGTATAATTCCTCACCTTTTCAGCAGCATACGCACAGCTACATTTGCAGAGTAAAAACTTAATAAGAAGTTAAAATGATTGTGGTAGGCTATATTAGGGGTATCGCGGTACCTAGGTGGGATGTACCTTATACTGTAGTATGAGTGGTAGAACCTGCCTGCTGGTTCCGCCCAGCAGGCGGAGCATAGGAGTCTGTGTTTCACCCACAGCAGTCATTCTGTACCGGAGCTACTGGGGTAACTACTTGTTCATTAATGCCTTCAATTGGACTACAATCTCGCTTCAGTAGTGATTGATCGTGCATCAATGATCAAAATAGAAAAGGGGCTTGATTCCAAGCATGGTTACCTGTTTTTAGTTAACTTAGCTAATTAAAACTGGAATAATGCATTAATTTAACCCTTCTCATCCAAATCAGCAAACTGCTCAAAGACGCAAATGTGTCCAGACTGTCTTAACTTAAATCTCATTGAAAATAATAGAAATTCAAGGAACCTGTAAGTGGAATGAGTTTCTAATCATGATCTAACAAGTCCCTTGTTTTATCTGCAAAAGTTAAATAGCAAGTAGCTAGCAATGCAAGCTCCTTTTTATATTGCATTGGGGCAGCTGGTGTTCAGAAAGTGGCATTGCTGAAGATTCTGTCAGTAAATTACCTCCAGCATCCAATTTTGATGGTTCTTCCATTTCCTACTGTTTCCTGGAAAGCCCAAGACTTGGCCACTCAATCTACATTCGTGGTCTGATGTCAGGGCACAAATCCCTGGACATTCTGGGCTTCCTGACATTAGCCATTAATGACATAATGATGTAATTGCTTAGCAGATCACAAAGGCCACAGTACTACATCCAGTCCTGTCTGTACAATTGCATTGGGTTTCTAATATAGAGACCATTTTACATAGACTTTGGGCCCACTTCTACGGAAAAGTATGGGCGTCCATTGCAACTTGGACTATAAAATTATGGTGCCTCATCACGACCAAAGTTGATTCTTCTCAGGGTGAAGATTATACTTTTGATTTTGTAAAATGCTAATTATTTATCTTATTTTTAAAAAATTTGATTACATCGGATAGTTAACAAATAAAACTTGTATTTTAGCCTATTTTATAGCAAAAGGTTTTTAAATATGTTAGGATAGAATGACCAAAGGTGGCACGGTGGTGCAGTGATTAGCACTGCTACCTATGGCGCTGAGGACCCGGGTTCGATCCCGGCCCCGGGTCACTGTCTGTGTGGAGTTTGCACATTCTCCCTGTGTCTGCGTGGGTCTTACCCCCCCTCAACCCAAAGATGTGCAGGTTAGGTGGATTGGCCACACTAAATTGCCCTTAATTGGGAAAAACAAATTGGGCACTCTAAAATTTAAAAAGAAGATAAAATTACCAGCCCGTGATCGTCAAGTAACCAACCTCAATGACTTTGCATTTCTACAACTGTAATCCTGTGTTCTTCCGACTGAAATTCAGATTTGTGCTTGATTAAAAAAATATTGAACACGACTCAACGGAAAAATCTCTTGTTAATTTGTAGCAGGTTTTTCAGGGAATTTCCCGCTGGCTCTGCTGGCAAATACCCCACCGCTATCCAATGATACAGCCACTTTTTTTGGGCCTGGGGGAATTTTTCATCGGTTTAGCCCATCTTAGAAATTTTTAGCACTGGGGAGCTGAACTCTGCAATCTGGCTGCCATTTTGAAAGTGTGCCCCAATCTCTAAGTGAGTTTGTGGGTCCCCCACAGTCCCCACGTATGGGTAATGTCACCCCACAAACACAGGGGCACGACCCCCCCCTCCCCCAAGTGAGGACACCCTGCTCTGAGATGTCTGGGGATCCCTCCTCTTCAGGCCCCCCACACCTCCTTACAGGCCTCCAACCTCCCAGAGGCCCCTACCTGCCCTGCACCCCCACCGCACTTCATACCACCCCTCCTCCCTCCTTTAATGGGCAACCGCCTCCTAGCCCTCAGCCACTGACCCTTGGCAGTGGTACCTGGGCACCCTTGCATTGCCACCTGTCACCAGGGCAGTGGTCCTGCCAGCTTAGCAGTACCACCCAGGCACCTTGGCAGTGCCACGGTGGCAGTGCAAAGGTGCGACCTGGGCAGGGTTCTCATGTTCCAGGGGAAGGGCCAGGGAGCCACCCTGCACTGACTGTGAGTACCCAGAAATCTCCAATGACCTGTAAGACCCTACCGCCCCCCCCCCACCCCACCCCAGCCCTGATGCCGTCCCACCAGTGTTGAATGGCGCCTGGCTGCGGCCTCGCTGGGGAGGCCGGTAAGTCCCAGAAAGCCAATAGATACGGATAAATTCAGCGAAGACGGTTTGCACTGTTTGGTCCCACTCCTTTTGACAGGATCCTGACTCTGGCACCTCGCTGGACTTGGATGGATTCCGCGAGGTGTAAAGGCTGCCGGGAAACCCGCGGGAGACCTCACTCGGCAACCACCGGCCGCACTACGCTCGCACGACCATTGTGCCTGCCTAAACTAAACCCATATGCACTTACGGAGTCTGTGTCCTCCCATTACCACCGTATTCATATATTTATCTAGATGCCCGATAAATGTCGCTATCGTACCTGCTCCCACCACCTCCCCAGGCAGCGCGTTCCATATAGTTACCACCCTCTGTGCAAAAAACAGGATCGCTTAGCTCTGAATATTATTTGCTGCTTATGCTGTTTGGCACACAAGTAGTCCTGTGTTGTAGCTTCACCAGGTTGACACCTCATTTTTCGGTATGCCTGATGTTGCTCCTTGCTCCTGGCCTGCTCTCCTGCACTCATCATTGAACTAGGGTTGATCCCCTGGCTTGGTGGTAATGGTAGAGTGCGGGATATGCCAGACCATGAGGGTGCAGATTGTGGTTGCTGCTGATGGCCCACAGCGCCTCATGGATGCCTAGTCTTGAGTTGCCAGATCTGTTCGCACGGTGGTTTAGCACGGTGATAGTGCCACACAACACGATGGAGGCTATCCTCAATTTGAAGACAGGACTTTGTCTCCACAAGGACTGTGCGTGGTCATTTCTACTGATACTGTCATGGACAGATGCATCTGCAGCAGGCAGATTGGTGAGGATGAGTTCAAGTATGTTTTTCCCTTTTGGTTCCCTCACCATCTGCTAGAGTCCCAGTCTAGCATCTCTCTCCTTTAGGACCTGACCAACTTGGACAGTGGTGGTACTACCGAGCCACTCTTGGTGATGGACATTGAAGTCCCCTACCATGAGCATATTCTGTGCCCTTGCCACCCTCAGTACTTCCTCCAAGTGGTGTTCAACATGGAGGAGCACTGATTCATCAGCTGATGCTGGCCGGTACGTGGTAATCAGCAGGAGGTTTCCTTGCTCTTGTTTAACCTGAAGCCATGAGACTTCCTGGGGTCCAGAGTTGACGTTGAGGACTCCCAGGGCAAGTCCCTCCCTAGTGTATACCACTGTGCTGCCACCTCTGCTTGGTCTGACCTGCCGGTGAGACAGGACATACCCAGACATGGTGATAGTGGTGTCTGGAACATTGTCTGTAAGGTATGATTCTGTGAGTATGACTATGTCAGGCTGTTGCTTAAGTAATCTGTGAGACAGCTCTCCCAACTTTGGCACAAAAATTCCAGATATTTTATTGAGTTTAAACTCCATCATCTGCCCTGGTGGGATTTGAACCCAGGTCCCCAGATCCTGGGGTCCCTGGATTACTTGTCCCGTGACAATATCACTATGGCACCACCTCCCCAGGCACATACCTCGGAACACTTATCTCCTTGTAATAAAATGCACATTGCAAATCGTTGTAATAGCTGGTCCAAGTTACCCTTTGGGATTTGGGCAGCCCAACAATTACCACCTGTCATATCAAAACAGTGACCTGCTCTGAAAATGGTTGACAACAGGGCTATTGCACTTGTAGATTTCATAGAATTTACAGTGCAGAAGGAGGCCATTCGGCCCCATCGAGTCTGCACCGGCTCTTGGAAAGAGCACCCTGCCCAAGGTCCACACCTCCACCCTATCCCCATAACCCAGTAACCCCACCCTACACTAAGGGCAGTTTTGGACACTAAGGGCAATTTATCATGGCCAATCCACCTAACCTGCACATCTTTGGACTGTGAGAGGAAACCGGAGCACCCGGAGGAAACCCACGCACACACGGGGAGGATGTGCAGACTCCGCACAGACAGTGACCCAAGCCGGAATCGAACCATGGACCCTGGAGCTGTGAAGCAATTGTGCTATCCACAATGCTACCGTGCTGCCCTGCGAGAAGAAGGAGGTTGTAGCTCAAAGGGACGCCCACATTATGTTGCTGGAGCAATGGTGTAAGGTGTTTACAATTGGAGACAGTGGCAGCTGTTTCTGAGTCCACAGTTGGTAGATTCTAAGTTTCCCAAAGTCCCAGAAGGGTGTTGAACGTATTGGTGTGCTGTAAATTAGCCACTTGAGTGTTGGAGTCAAGAATAACTAATCAGCATTTATACCTGAATGCAAGTGTTTCATGATGCCATCGGGAAGAATACAGAAGAAGCCATTTTGGAGGTCAGGTTTTCCTTTCAATCAATTAATATCAGACAGCTAGCAGAGATTCTGTGTGCTCAGCAGAGAGAAGAGGCTGCTCAGCTGTGCGAACTATCACAGCAGGATGTGCAAGAAAGATGGTCTTGAGTCGAAGATGTATATTGCAGCCATCTAAGATTTCTGGAAGATTCATCCTGGAACTGCCATTGAAAGCATTATTGGGACAGGCTCA
The DNA here is from genome assembly GCF_047496885.1 of Scyliorhinus torazame. NCBI lineage: Eukaryota > Metazoa > Chordata > Chondrichthyes > Carcharhiniformes > Scyliorhinidae > Scyliorhinus > Scyliorhinus torazame. Next base: position 145,640,732 of record NC_092722.1, on the reverse strand, counting down.
GCTGCTGGTAGTGGATTCAGGAAACTCTTCAAAAACTAAGGGAAGCACATGGAATCAGTCACTCAACTTACTAGAAGGCGAAATGGGGAAATACAAACCCATTGGCCACTGGAAGCAACTTTGGTCTGTTTGCTTTAAGGACTGTGGAAAGTGCAATGTGTGATGAGTATGAAAAAAAGTTACTTTCTCTAGTTTAGAGTATAAGTTGCCTAAAAAAATTATGTTTAGGTAATAGTACTTTTAGTCATTTGTTGCCATAAATATCTTAACATGCAAAATTTTGTTGTCATCCCTTTCAGCTACTAGTTTAAATCTTTTTTCAAAGGTTGTAAGCCTCAACGGAGATGGTAACATTACGAATGGTGGGCTAATCTTAATGCTGAATGGTTCTATGGAAGTGACCCAACTGGGCAATTAAGGATGGGAAATAAATGATGGCCTTGCCAATGATGACCACATCTTATGAATGAATAAACAAAATCATAATATATCATGAGTTAAATGGTACAATATGAGATTTTTAAAAAGCTTTCCATAGTGATCAACAGCAAGCAATGGCTGATTAGCCACTCCTGCAGAGATGCCAGCAACTATTATCTGCAGCATTTGGCATGCCTACCTAAGGCCTGTGGAGAACAGTTTTGACAGGCTCCAGGTCAGCAGAGCCAGAGACAGAATGTGCCATATGCTACAAAGCACAGGCAGCTAGTACAGAACGCAAGGCTGGCACAGTCAGTGATCAATGATCAGCTGTGGCCCTCACCACCTCCCAGATAAGGTACAGTGCTGACCATTAGAAATGGTGGCACGGAATTACAAACCAGGCCAAAGCCTCTTGCAGTTCTGTCTCAAATTCAGTGTTGAATGCCGAGTCATTCATCTGCTGCTACGATTTAATGTCTTCATGTTGGGATTCGTTTCTCATCATTTTTGCCTGATAATTCAGCCTGGATGAAGGCAATGAGCTGAAATGTTTTGCAAAATGAAATTGTGATTGTTTGACAGCTTATGGAGGCGGTTCCCTTGAAATTACACATTCCCTATGTGCGGTATCTTTCTGCACCCCTTCCTGCATACCCACCCCATGCATAACATGCCCTTGACTGCTTCAACTTTGAATAATTATGCTTGTGTGTTACTATCCTTATTGATGTTACCACTGGTCGGGAAGATCCCAGAATCAAACTCTGACTCAAAGGACCATAACTTTTACTTCAAACCATGAATGAACAAAGTCATAGGACTGCCAATTAACTTTTAACAACAGAAGAAAAAAAATTTATTCAACACAAATCTTTTTACTATTATACAATACTTCACCTCACCTTTCTCTTCACAAGTGTACGCATATTCTAAGAATAACACAGATCACAAAATATATCTTATGCTATAATGTTTTCAGTAAGTACGCCGTCCCTGTAAGCCAATAGACTAACTGTGGTCAGACCCCCCCACTATGAAACTAATGGAAACTATGAAACCCAATCGAACTTCTCCTGATTTATCCTCAAATCCCCCCCCAGATGATTATCACACCAGTGTTTCCAAACTCCTCTCTCAAAACTACCCACCTTAGAATCTTCTTTCAAACCGCGCTTTCAACTGCATTCAAAGAGGATCCAGTTCTAAGATTTGCAATTCCCCTTTCGGTATTCCTCTGCCTTGGATTGCCGCATGCATTCAAGTTTCCACACAATCTCTCAATACTTAGTTGAGCCAATAGAACACTTGACATGGGAGGGAAAGGGCATACTGGGATTGTCACTGAAATAGTAATCCAGAGACCCAAGGTAATGCTCTGGGGACCTGGGTTCAAATCCCACCAGGGCAGTTGGTGGAATTTGAATGCAATAAAAATCTGGAATTAAAACTCTCAAGGTGACCATGGGACTATTGTCGATTGTTGTAAAAACCCATCTGGTTCACTAATGTCCTGTAGGGAAGGAAATCTGCCATCCTTACCTGGTCTGGCCTACACGTGACTCCAAACCCATAGCAATATGGTTGACTCTTAAATGCCCTCAGACTTAGGCAATAAATGCTGGCCCAGCCAGCAACTCCCAAATCCCATGAACGAATAAAGAATCAAAAAACGATGTATGAAGATATCACCAAACTCTTGAGTCACCTCTGACATCTGGTTCCTCAATTTCAATCTGGTTACTGCAGCTGTTTCATTAACTCAGAGCCCTTCCTCTGTCTTTCCCTTGAATTCCAATGAGCAGCACCTTTTTCAAATTAGTTGGGCGGAATTTTCTGTTCCAGCGGCTAAGTGTCGGCACCAATGGAGAATCTGCGGGTGATTCACGACAGGAAAATCATCACGAACCCGTCACCGATACTGGTACCGGTGAGGGGCTAGCACCAGCGCCGCATGAACCACCTGCGGACCTTTTGGAAAACAGCCAGATAATGGCTGGGTCCCGGGCACGCATGCGCAGGGCCGACGGCCTGCACTGGTCGCACCGAAAAACATGGCGCCGGCCATGCTCGAACCTTAATCTGCCCCCCCCCCCCCCCCCCCCGCCCCCCCCCCCCCCCCCATCGGGAACCCGGCCCATCGGGGGTGCAGCATCGCTGGTGGGCCAACCGATGATGCACCAACAGCCTTGCAACTGCGTTGCGATGATGCCGGTTTGTAGGGGCAGAGCATCGCAAACCGGCATCAAACCAGTGCCAGCCCCAGATCCAGCGGCGGAGTCCATTCTCTGCCTGATCGCCAAACCCAATTCTGGTGTAAGGTTACGGAGAATCCCTTTGACTTCCATCTACCTGGGAGCTCCCTTTTCATTCCATGGTTCCTAGAATGACCGATTCTTTACTTTCTGGGACTTGCTGTCTTTCCACTACTTCATTGTCCTGCTTTTGCCAGAGCTGTGAGAACTGTTCCTCTCCAGCTGCTAAGCTCCAACTGCCGTGGTTCCATTAAAACTAAACTCCGAAGGCTCTTGCTAACTTTAAGGTGGCCCCTGGTTGCTATGCAATAGTTCAGTCCCTCTCTTAAGCTGTATGTTTTTCTCAAACTCTCTAAGCAGAATGCAGACACAGTTTGACATGAAACCATAACCCCCCAAACATACTATGTTTAACATGTTTAGAACTGGAGTTTTACTCTATTGCACAGAAATGAAAAATTAAAATCCCTTAGATCTATACCTTATTTCTAATATCCAACAATACGAACATAGATCAGTTAAAACTACCTCTGTTCCTGACACATGTGAATTGAATAATAGTAGTCTGCTACACATCATCTGGAGATTCACCAATGTTTAACCATTTAGAACTGAATTTCACCAAAAGTTCTTAGAAGTGAGGCTTGTTTCCCCAGCAGTGGCATCTTAAGGCAGCTGTCAGGCAGAGCCAGAAAGAGGTGGCTGAGAGGACCCATGCTAATAGCATCATCCCAGGATATGAATTTAATTAGAAAGCGTTTTTTGTCCTCTCAAAAATAGCATGGGTGAGTAGAGTTGGTGGAAGGCTATTGTTCCTCTTGTTAGGATCCTTCAGATGCTTGTAACTGTGCCTTGTGGGTGATCTGGCCTTAGAGACTGCTTACTTTGGTTGCTGCTGGGTCAGTCCGATTATGTTTACTTGGTTGAGGTGGAGCAAATGTGCATTCTTGCCTCATCATGTTGTGGAATATATTCAAAATGCAATTAAAATGAAAGGATGATTTTACAACTTTGGTTTGTTATGAGGCTGTTAATTCCATTAAAATATACGTTACTGTATAAAGTGAGTTTGAAGATATAGAAAGTGAAAGGATGATTTTTTTAAACTTTGGTTTGTCATAAGGATGTTAATTCCATTAAAGGAACAATAATGGATGGAATGTAGTGATGACACGCTGACAGCTTTGATTGTCCGCCTAAGATACTCCGTGTTACTGGCAATGGGCTCTATGGGTCCTTCCTTGGCTGATGAGCCTGATTCTAGAACCGTATCTTCAATCACTCACTTGGCACGAGTTTCCATCGGGTGGGATCGAAACTTGGACGCTAAGTTGCGGGTATTCTTTTTTCAGGCAACTTTTCCGGGGCCTCCTCTTGCCGCCAGCTGTTTTTGAACAATTGTGATCCTTCAATCAAGAGGTTCCTCCAAATAGGTCTCTTCTGAGCAAAGGCTTCCCAGGCACCTTTCACAGGCTCCTTTTCCAAGCCTCCTCTTGCTGTCGGGTGATCTCGAAGAATTGTGACCCTTCAATCAGAAGGTTCCTCCAAGTAGGTCTAACAAAGGTCTGCCAGGCATTGAAGTCCATTTCTTCAGGTAAGCCTACAAGGTGTCTTTGAAGAGCTTCCTTTGTCCTCCTCTTGTTCAGGACCCTTTCTTGAGCAAAAATCGGCGGCCCATGGCTTCCTGGCGTAAGCAGGAATTTACGGGTTATCGTCTTGCACCATATGCAACAGATGACATTCTACCTGGGACATATTGCAGAGATAGACCCTGCGCAGTACAGAAAAATAACACTTTGCTTAACATTCCTATTGTGTGCTCTACAAAGATCCTAGTTGTGCCCTCGCTTCAGTAATATGTGTATGACCTGAAAGGAGTGGTTGTGAGACGGTACCATCAACCATGTCTATATGATATTTTCTTTGGCCCAAGTAGCCATCCTGTCATGTTGCTCAAACAGTTGAATAGTTGTCTAATTATAAAAGAAGACTCGCCTTCCCAACCTTGCTCCTCGCCTGACGCATTGTGATCCTCGGGTTAAATCACCACCAGTCAACTCCACCCTTCAAAGGGGAAAGCAGCCGATGATCATCTGGGACTACGGTGACTTTACATTCTGTTGCGGCTTCCTCCATACATTACATAGATCTTCATGATGTTGTTCGTGTGATATCATTCATATATTGTATGCGAGGGCAGCGAGCAACTGCTGCAAATTCACAAGCTCTGACTTATTGCGATCAAAGATGATGTATTGCTCAGCCCTGGAGACGATATTTGTCATCTACTTAATGCAGCCATGAACAACAATCTGTAGCACAGTGGGCTAAACAGCTGGCTTGTACTGCAGAATAATACCAGCAGCGCAGGTTCAATTCCTGTACCGGCCTCACCGAACAGGCGCCGGCATGTGGAGGCTAGGGGCATTTTCACAGTAACTTCATTGAAGCCTACTTGTGACAATAAGCGCTTATTATTATTAGATGAATCCATTTTCTCTGCAGCAATCAAGAGTCTGATGGTATAAAAATTTAGTACAGTGGTGACATCAGAGGCTACTGGCATGGCATGTTCCATGGTCCAGCAGGCCCTGTTGCAGAAGATTGCAGCATTGTAGAAGTCATAATCTGGAAACAATCTAGGCAATCCATTCGATCACAGATGCCTCTTTTTCTCATGTTTCAGTATGATACCAATTGCGCTGGGTCTGTTGACAGGTCTCCGATTTCTCCAATTGGGTGGCACAGTGGTTAGTACCGCTGCCTCACAGCGCCAGGGACCCGGGTTTAATTCTGACCTTGGGTAACTATCTGTGCGGTTTCTTCTTGGCTGCGTCGGTTTCCTCCGGATGCTCCAGTTTCCTCCCACAGTCCAAAGATGTTCAGTTTAGGTGGATTGGCCATGCTAAATTGCCCTTTAGTGTTCAGAGGTTGGGTGGGGATACAGGGCTAGAGCGGGGATTGGGCCTAGGTAGGGTGCTCTTTCGAAGGATCGGTGCAGACCCGATGGGCCGAATGGCCTCCTTTTGCACTGTAGGGATTCCATGATTCGATGATACTCAAGGCATCCATAATTAGGTCTGAACTTGAGTTCTGGAATTGAACTGAGCCTTGTGTAAGTAAATGGAAAAGCGAGAAATATATTTTTTTACACGAACAATGGACCAGTTTCCAAAACAAATAAGGATTATTTCTAAAATCAGTTTTGTTTGTGAAAACCTTTTATAAATTGAATAAAATGTATCACTGCAGTTTTTTCAAACTTTTCCTGTTTAAAAAGACGGTAGTCCAATTGTTGCATCACCACCAATCTGAATGGTCTTGGTGGCCTGCACACGCTACATGTTGTAGTCATCAACAAAGTTTTTCTCCAAGGTGCATAATACTACTTTGCTAATTTCTCATCTCGATATGGTAGTAATGCCAAAATATGCTGCAAATTTCATTATCTGCATGCAGAACTGTCGAAGACCATTGTTGGCTTCACTATTGTCACTAGAATGGAGCTGTTCCTGTAACTTTCCTAGTTTAATGGATATCTTTTTTTAAAAATTGGTTTTCCTTCTCTTCCATCCTGATAGTTTGGCCATTTGCACTCCTGAAATTAAAATCTCTGTAACCCTGGAAAGAGAGTTGGAAAATGTAGATTGTACTATGTCGTGTTGGGTGCTCTGGTCTACAAACAGGTCAACACGGCTGGAGATGGTGTAACTCTATTTTATTAACAATTCAACTGTAATAACATACTGTAAGCTTGGGTACGTGCATTACCAGCTTATCTGTGGACCGTGTCCTATCACTATCTAGGTGAGGCACTCAGCACATAGTGAATGTCTGAGAGGCAGGCAGTGAGCTCTGTGCTCTGAGCTGGCTGCTGCTAGAATGGGCAGGAACTCTGGTGTCCCATGTCTTTATAGTGTGTGTGCTCTCACTGGTGATTGGCTGCGATGTTGTGTATGCTGGTTGGTCCTACTGTATGTCCATCATTGTGTGTGTGATTGCACCATGATATGCTGATGTATACATCATGACATCCCCCCTTTTCGCAAAGAATATGTGCGTACATGAGAATAAATAAAGTGTAGTGAGTGTGTCTGATCATGTGTGTGCATTATTTACATCAGTATGTACATGTGGCTATGCTATATACACGGGAAGGTGCCAGATGCCGAGGAAAACTATGTTACACCAAGAACGAAACAAATGCTATTAACAAACGATGAAAAACTCTGAAACAGCACGGCAGAACAAGTCAGTGAGTCCAATAGTGCAAGGTTTATTAATCAAGTGTTTGGGGTGGGCGACGAATTCGGGTTGATCGCCTCAAGGGTGGTTCAGGATCCACCCGCTGAAGAATGGGCTGGGCCACGGTCGAGTGAGGAGGAGGCAGGGTATCCGGAAACTCAACAAAGTCCACGTCAGGGAAAACAGGAGGGCGTGGCACCAGTGCAGAATTTCGTAGCGAGCGTGTAAGCAGACGAAGGGCACGCCAATTGCAGCGGCAAATGGAGCCATCAGGCAAACGAACCAGAAACGAGCGGGGAGCCACCTGTCTATGAACCTCAGCGGTTGCCGACCAGCCACTCTCCGGAAGATGTATGCGGACATGATCTCCAGGCACCAGGGCAGGAAGATCAGTCGCCCGAGCATCATGAGCCGCCTTGTGTTGCTCACGCTCTTGGTGCATCTGCCGAAGTACTGGAGCATGGTCGAGGTCTGGGACGTGAATGGGCGGCATAGTGGTCCTGAGGGTGCGACCCATAAGCAGTTGGGCCGGCGATAGGCCCGTGGACAGTGGGGCCGAGCGATAGGCCAGCAAGGTGAGGCAGAAGTCAGATCCTGCATCAGCAGCCTTGCAGAGGAGCCTTTTTACAATGTGGACACCCTTCTCTGCTTTGCCATTTGACTGAGGGTGCAGGGAACTGGATGTCACGTGTGCAGAGTTGTATACACTAGCAAAGGAAGACCATTCCTGACTCGCGAAGCAGGGGCCATTGTCTGACATCACGGTGAGCGGAATGCCGTGGCGAGCAAAGGTCTCCTTACAGGCCCGGATAAAGACGTGGTGTTGTGCAGGCGTATGACCTCAGGATAGCTGGTAAAGTAGTCGATGATGATGATGTAGTCCCTGCCGAGCGCATGGAACAGATCCAGACCCACCTTCAACCAAGGGGACGTGACCAACTCATGGGGCTGGAGGGTCTCACGTGTTGTGCCGGCTGGAATCTCTGATAGGTGGGGCAATTGAGCACGTGTTGGCAATGTCCTCATTTATTCCTGGCCAGTATACAGCCTCTCGGGCCCTCCGTCGGCACTCCTCAACGCCGAGATGGCCTTCGTGCAGCTGTTCTAAGACAAGCCGGTGCATGATGTGTGGGATCACAATGCGGTCCAGCTTCAGTAGGACACAATCCACGACTGCCAAGTCGTCCCGAATGTTGTAAAACTGTGGGCATTGTCCCTTGAGCCACCCGTCCGTCATGTGGTGCATCACACGTTGCAGAATGGGGTCAGCCGCAGTTTTACGGCGAATGTGGGCAAGGCGTTTGTCAGTGGCCGGCAGGTTGGCAGAAGTGAAGGCTACATGTGCGTCGACTTGGCCAACGAACCCCTCTGGGTCGGACGGAGTGTCGGCTGCCCTGGACAGAGCATCTGATATGATCAGGTCCTTACCCGGGGTGTATACAAGTTGGAAGTCATATCTCCGGAATTTGAGCAGAATGCACTGGAGGCGAGGGATCATGTCATTAAGGTCCTTTTGGATGATGCCAACCAGCAGGCGATGGTCGGTCCCCACAGTGAACTGGGGAAGGCCATACACATAGTTGTGGAACTTGACAACGGCAGTCAACAGGCCTAGGCACTCCTTCTCAATTTGCGCATAGCGCTGCTCTGTGGGGGTCATGGCACGTGACGCATAGGCGACAGGGGCCCATGATGAGGCGTCATCTCGTTGCAGGGGGACCGCCCCAATGCCGGATTGGCTGGCGTCAGTCGAGATCTTCGTCTCCCTTGCAGAATCGAAGAACGCCAGTACCGGGGCGGTGATAAGCTTGACCTTGAGCTCCTCCCATTCACGCTGGTGGGTGGGAAGCCACTGGAATTCAGTTGTCTTCCTGGCAGTGTGCCGGAGAGCTGTGGTGCGGGAAGTGAGGTTAGGGATGAATTTTCCCAGGAAGTTGACCATTCCTAGAAAGCGTAGCACCGCCTTCTTGTCTGTCGGCTTCTGCTGCCACCTTGTCGGCATCCGGCCGCACACCCAACCTGGAGATGTGGTCCCCCAAGAACTTGAGCTCGGTTTGGCCAAAAGAACATTTGGCTCTGTTTTTTAAAAAATTATGTTTTATTGAAAATTTTTTCCCAAACAACAATCTTTCCCCTCTTACAAATCAAACGCAACAATAACAATACAGAAATTTTTAGCAATACACAAGTAACAAAACCCCATTATCTTTGACCTAAACTAAACTAAAACCCCCACCCCCCCCACCCCCTCCCCCCTGGGTTGCTGCTGCTGGTCATCTGTCTTCCCTCTAACGTTCCCCTAGGTAGTCGAGAAATGTCTGCCACCGCTTGGTGAACCCTTGTGCCGATCCTCTCAGGGCAAACTTTATCTCTCCAGTTTAATGAACCCCACCATATCATTTACCCAGGCCTCCAGTCCGGGGGGTTTCGCCTCCTTCCACATGAGTAGGATCCTGCGCCGGGCTACTAGGGACGCAAAGACCACAACGTCGGCCTCTTTCGCCTCCTGCACTCCCGGCTCTTCCGCAACTCCAAATAGAGCTAACCCCCAGCCTGGTTTGACCCGGGCCTTCACCACCCGCAAAATCACTCCCGTCACTCCCTTCCAATACCCTTCCAGTGCCGGGCACGCCCAAAACATATGTGCGTGGTTTGCCGGGCTCCCGCCACACCTCCCACATTTGTCCTCCACTCCAAAGAACCTGCTCAATCTTGCTCCCGTTATGTGTGCTCTATGTAGCACCTTAAATTGAATCAGGCTAAGCCTGGTGCATGAGGAAGAGGAATTTACCCTGCTTAGGGCATCAGCCCACATACCCTCCTCTATCTCCTCCCCTAGTTCTTCTTCCCACTTTCCTTTTAGTTCGCCCACCGACTCCTCCCCCTCTTCCCTCATCTCTCGGTAAATCTCTGACACCTTGCCCTCTCCGACCCACACCCCTGAAAGCACCCTGTCCTGTATCCCCTGTGTCGGGAGCAACGGAAATTCCCTCACCTGTTGTCTAGTAAACGCCCTCACCTGCATATATCTCAAGAAATTTCCCCGGGGCAACTTATACTTTTCCTCCAATGCTCCCAAGCTCGCAAAAGTCCCATCTATAAATAAATCTCCCACCCTCCTAATTCCCAACTTGTACCAGGTCTGAAATCCTCCATCCATTCTTCCTGGGGCGAACCTATGGTTGTTCCTGATTGGGGACCCCACCAGGGCTCCCCGCACCCCTCTCTGTCGCCTCCACTGTCCCCAGATATTCAATGTTGCCGCCACCACCGGGTTCGTGGTAAACCTTTTAGGTGAGATCGGTAGCGGCGCCGTCACCAGCGCCTCTAAACTCGTCCCTTTACAGGGCTTTCTCTCCAGTCTTTTCCACGCCGCTCCCTCACCCTCCATCATCCATTTACGTATCATTGCCACATTGGCGGCCCAATAGTAATCGCCCAAGTTCGGTAGTGCCAATCCTCCTCTGTCTCTACTATGCTGAAGGAACCCCCTCCTTACTCTCGGAACTTTCCCTGCCCACACGAAGCTCGTGATGCTCCTGTCTATTTTATTAAAAAAGGTCTTGGTGATTAGTATAGGGAGACATTGAAAAACAAATAAGAACCTCGGGAGGACAACATCTTAATTGCTTGCACCCTGCCCGCCAGCGATAGTGGCTGCATGTCCGACCTCTTGAAGTCCTCCTCCATTTGTTCTACCAACCGTGTCAGATTAAGTCTGTGCAAGGTTCCCCAGCTCCTAGCGATCTGAATCCCCAGGTATCGGAAGTTTCTTTCCACTTTCCTTGGAGGCAAGCCTTCTATCTCTCTACTCTGGTCCCCTGGATGTATAACAAATAATTCACTCTTCCCCATGTTTAGCCTATACCCCGAGAAATCCCCGAACCCCCTCAAAATTCGCATAACCTCTATCATCCCCCCCCGCTGGGTCCGACACGTATAACAATAGGTCATCCGCGTATAACGAGACTCGGTGTTCTTCTCCCCCTCTCCATTTCCTGGAGTCTCTCAACGCCATGGCCAGAGGTTCAATTGCCAACGCGAACAACAATGGAGACAGCGGGCATCCCTGTCTTGTTCCCCTGTATAGTTGGAAATACTCCGATCTATGTCGACCTGTAACTACGCTGCCGTTGGAGCCCCATAAAGAAGTCTAACCCAGCTAATAAACCCGTTCCCAAACCCAAACCTCCTTAACACTTCCCATAAATACTCCCACTCCACCCTATTAAATGCCTTCTCTGCGTCCATTGCCGCCACTATCTCTGCCTCCCCCTCCACTGGGGGCATCATTATCACCCCTAATAGTCGGCGCCCGTTAACATTCAGTTGTCTCCCTTTTACAAACCCTGTCTGGTCTTCGTGCACCACCCCCGGGACACAGTCCTCTATCCTCGATGCCAGTACCTTTGCCAACAATTTGGCGTCCACGTTCAATAATGAAATGGGTCTATAGGACCCGCACTGCAACGGATCTTTATCCCTCTTCAAAATTAACGATATCGTCGCCTCCGACATCGTCGGGGGTAGAGTGCCCCCTTCCCTGGCCTCATTGAACGTCCTCACCATCAACGGGGCCAACAAGTCCACATATTTTCTGTAATATTCCACCGGGAACCCGTCTGGTCCCGGGGCCTTCCCTGCTTGCATGCTTCCCAGTCGCTTAATAACCTCGTCCACCCCAATCGGTGCCCCCAGGCCTACCACCCCCCGTTCCTCCACTTTCGGGAACCTCAATTGGTCCAGGAACTAACGCATCCCCTCCTCTCCCTCTGGGGGTTGAGACCTATACAGTTCCTCATAGAAGGTCTTGAACACCTCATTTATCTTTCCTGCCCTTCGCACCGTGTCTCCCCTTTCGTCTCTAATTCCTCCTATCTCCCTCGCTGCTGCCCTCTTTCGCAATTGATGAGCCAACAGGCGACTAGCCTTTTCCCCATATTCATACCTCCTCCCCTGTGCCTTCCTCCACAGTACCTCCACCTTTCTGGTGGTCAGAAGGTCAAATTCCGTCTGGAGTCGTCTCCTCTCCCTGTACAATTCCTCCTCCGGGGTCTCTGCAAATTCCCTATCCACCCTTAAAATCTCCCCCAGTAATCTTTTCCTGTCCTTGGCCTCTGTTTTCCTTTTGTGGGCCCCAATGGAGATCAGCTCTCCTCTGACCACCGCTTTTAGTGTTTCCCATACCACTCCCACAGGGACCTCGCCGTCGTCATTGACCTCCAGGTATCTCTCAATACACCCCCGCACTCTTGCACACACTCCCTCATCCGCCATCAGTCCCACATCTAATCGCCAGAGTGTTCTCTGCTCCCTTTCCTCTCCTAATTCCAGGTCCACCCAATGTGGGGCATGATCCGAAACCGCTATGGCTGAGTACTCAGCTTCTTCCACCCTAGAGATCAACGACCTTCCCAAAACAAAAAAATCTATCCGGGAGTACACTTTATGGACATGGGAGAAGAAGGAAAACTCCCTAGCCCTAGGTCTAAGAAACCGCCATGGGTCCACTCCCTCCATTTGGTCCATAAACCCCTTAAGTACCTTGGCCGCTGCCGGCCTTCTTCCGGTCCTAGAGCTGGATCTATCTAGCCCCGGGTCCAGCACTGTATTAAAGTCCCCTCCTAAAATCAAGTTTCCTACCTCCAGGTCCGGTATACGCCCCAGCATCCGTCTCATAAATCCCGCATCGTCCCAGTTTGGGGCATACACATTAACCAACACGACCTCCATTCCCTCCAGCCTGCCACTCACCATTACATATCTACCTCCGCTATCTGCTACGATGTTCTTTGCTTCAAATGCTACCCGTTTCCCCACCAAAATGGCCACCCCTCTATTCTTTGCGTCCAGTCCTGAGTGGAACACCTGTCCCACCCATCCTTTCCTTAACCTAACTTGGTCCGCCACCTTTAGGTGCGTCTCTTGGAGCATAACCACGTCTGCCCTTAGTTCTTTCAAATGGGCGAGCACTCGGGCCCTTTTTATCAGTCCGTTCAGGCCTCTCACGTTCCACGTTATCAGCCTCACTAGGGGGCTACCTGCCCCCCTCCCATGTCGACTAGCCATTACCTTCTCTAGGCCAGTCCCATATCCCGCCTCCGCGCTCCCGCTCGCTCCCCCATCGTCGCACACCATCCCTGCCCACCCACTCTTTAGCCATTTCCTTTTGGATTTCCGCAGCAGCAACCCAGTTGCCCCCCCCCTCCCCCTCCTCCCGCTAGATCTCTTTCTAGCATGATTGCTCCCCCCATATTACTTCCGTAAGTCAGCTGACTTCAACTGACCCCGTCTACTCCTGCTCACTCCTCGACCCCCCCGTGTGGGGAACTCCCATCCGCCTTGCGCCTGTCTTCCCGCCTTATTCTTTCTGGCGCGGGAACATCCCTTTACCTGACCCGCCTCTTGTGGCGCAGCTCCCTTTCCCTCCCCCTCCCCTTCCCCATTCTCCAACTATGTCCTGTCTTTCCCCCCTCACCGGCGCCCACATTTCCCCAATGTCTCCCCCCTTCCCAATTTACTTCTCAATTAACTTCAACCATAACATTAACAATAACATTTCCTGCAGCATTAGTCCCTCAGTTCCGATCCAATTTCTCTTCTTTAATGAAGGTCCATGCTTCCTCCGCCGTCTCGAAATAATGGTGTCTCTCCTGATACGTGACCCATAGTCTTGCCGGCTGCAGCATCCCGAACTTCACCTTCCTTTTATGCAACACCTCTTTGGCTCGGTTGAAGCTCGCCCTCCTTCTCGCCACCTCCGCACTCCAATCCTGGTATACCCGTACCACTGCATTCTCCCATCTGCTACTCCGCACCTTTTTAGCCCATCTCAGGACCTCTTCTCTATCCTTAAGGCGGTAAAATCGCACGATTATCGCCCTGGGTGGTTCTCCCGCTTTTGGTCTTCTCGCCGGAATCCGATTTGCCAACTCCACCTCCAAAGGGCCCGTAGGGGCCTCAGCACCCATCAGTGAGCTCAGCATCGTACTTGCGTACGCTCCACAGTCCACTCCTTCCACACCCTCAGGGAGACCCAGTATCCGAAGGTTCTTCCTTCGCGCTCCGTTTTCTAGGGCCTCGATCCTTTCAGTACACTTTTTATGAAGTGCCTCGTGCGTCTGTGTCTTAACTGCCAGGCCCAGGATCTCATCCTCAATATCTGTCACCTTCTGCTCCACCACGCGGAGCTCTGTTTCCTGAGTCTTTAGTGTCTCCTTGAGCCCCTCAATTGCCTGTAGCATCGGGGTCAGTACCTCCCTCTTCAGCAGCTCCATGCACCATCTCACAATTTCATCCTGCTCAGGCCCCCATGTCGCCTGAGCTTTCTCCGCCGCCATCTTGTACTTCTCTTTTTCTGACCCTTTGGTCGACGATTCCTCGCGCTGCAGCCGCCGCCGCCGGTTTTTTCCTCCTTCGTTTGGGGGGGACTCCCTTCTCACACACCCCACAACGGGTTGCGTCGTCGAAAAATTCCCCGTTGGGGCTCTTAAAAGAGCCCGAAGGTCCGTCGGAGCTGGAGCCGCCGAAACGTGCGGCTAGCTAGGCATCACCGCAACCGGAAGTCCCTTCAGTGGCCTTGATGAGATCTTTTCACAGTTGTTCCCTCTGCTGCTAGAATTCACCTTTGATACAGGCCCTCAGGTCAGCTTGCAGCTTTAAGCTTGCCCTTCCCCCGCCTGCATGCTGGAAGAGGCCCTGTTTATCCTGCAGTTGCAGCCAAATCTTTTACTGTTTCTGCCGTGTCTGGCAACCAAGAGACATACCCTTCCTGGGGGACACTGTCGGGGGAATGTTGCAGCCTTCTTCCCACACCGGGAAATGGCAAACAAATGCCGTGGGGGCCCTGTAACGAGCCCAAAAGTCCATTCCAAGCAGGAGCTACCGAATATGCGACCTAGCTCTGCATAGCCGCACCCGGAAGCCCACATTTGGCTCTGTTAAGGCGCAGGCCCTGGTCCCGTATCCGTTGAAAGACGCGTTGGAGGCGACTGATATGCTCCTGCGGTGTGGTAGATCAAATAATGATATCATCCACATAGACGCGCACGCCTTCGATGCCCTCCATCATCTGTTCCAAGAAGCGATGGAAAACATCAGAGGACGATATGATTCCAAATGGCATCCTATTGTAGCAGTATCTGCCAAATGGAGTGTTGAAAGTGCACAGCTTCCTGCTGGACTGATCCAATTGAATCTGCCAGAAGCCCTTTGAGGCATCAAGCTTGGTGAATATTTTTGCCCGAGCCATCTCGCACGTGATCTCCTCACTTTTGAGTATAGGGTACTGTTCCCTCATTATATTCGATTTAAGTCTTTCGGGTCACTACAGATCCGGAGCTCGCCGGAAGGCTTCTTGATGCACACCATGGAGCTGACCCATGCAGTTGGCTCCGTCACCTGGGAAAGCACTCCTTGGTCCTGAAGGTCCTGCAGCTGCTGCTTGAGGCGGTCCTTGAGGTGTGCTGGGACTCTGCGAGGTGCATCCTGTATGTGTAGGGCAGGGTACCCATGCCCTCGAAAGCATCCTGGTTGTGAGAGAGAATTGAGTTTAGTTGCGCCCTGAATTCCGCATCTTGGAAGTCAGACGTGCCTTCTGGAGAGAGAGTGTACTCGCTGAATGAGGTGGAGGAGTTTGCACGCCTGTGCGCCTAGCAGAGAGTCCTTTGAAGAGCCCACGATCTCGAAGGGTAGGATGGCTTTACGTGAGTTGTGCGTCACTTCAAGTTGGCACGACACCGTGGCGGGGATGATGTTGCCATTATAGTCGACCAGTTGACAGATGGATGGAAGAATTGCTGGCTTGACCCTCAGGGTTTGAAATGCTGACCATGCGAGGAGATTTACGGAAGCACCAGTGTCCAGGAGGAATGCGATCTGGGATCGGTTGACCGTCAGGGTGGCACACCACTCGTCGTCCGGATCAATGCTGTGCACCGACAGTGGCTGGTGCATTTGACTCGGGGACAGCTTATTCTTGTTGATGAAAGCAACGCGGAAAGGCTCCCTGTCCTCAGTGTCACTGGTCTGTATGATGTCAGGATCGGACTCGGTGAACATGGGTAGAATTGCCCGAACATTTCTGCGAGGCTGGTTAAACTGTTGCGACTTGGCAGGCTGAGGTGCTCAACAGCAGGCAGCATAGTGGCCAAGCCTGCCACAGCGTAGAAATTGTCATGCTTTGGCTGGACATTGCCGCTTTAAATGGGCGGAGCCAGAGTTACCACACATCATGACATCAGTGCGTTTGTTGCGCCACCGCGCATGCGCGGTGTGGTCTTGCGTACTGCGCGCCTGTGCATCGCATTCCTCCGTGTCAACGTCCCCTCTTTTGGCGCGTACAAGCGTGGGAGGCCTCGGAAAGTGCGCAAAATGGCAGCCCTCCTCCGGGCCGTGGGCCGGGAGGTACTCGATCGTCTGAGCTCTCTCCGCCTCCTGGGGCCCCTGGCGTTTCAGCCGCCTGGAAGTTTGAGTACTGGCTGGTGGCGTTCTCATGCAGGACGCAGGTCTCGATGGCCGTCGCTAGGGTGAGTCACTTGACTTTAAGGAGCTGCTGGCGCAGGGTGTCCGACATGACCCCGAAAACTATCTGGTTGCGTATCATGGAGTCAGAGGTGGGCCATAGCCGCAGGACTATGCGAGGATGCGGAGGTGCGTTAAATAAGACAGGAAAGGCTCGTCCTTACCCTGCAGTCGCTGCTGGAACAGGTACCTTTCGAAGCTTTCGTTGACTTCAACGCTGAAGTGTTCATCAAATTTTAGGAGCACCGTCTTATATTTGGTTTTGTCCTCGCCGTCTGCGAATGTAAGGGAGTTAAAGATGTGGATGGCGTGTTGCCCTGCCGTGGAGAGAAGAAGGGCAATCTTCCTGGTGTCCGATGCATTCTCCCTGTCTGTGGCCTCTAGGAAGAGCTGGAAGCGCTGTTTAAAAAACGTCCAATTCACCCCGAGATTGCCAACGATGCATAGCGGCGGAGGCGGGTTGATGTTCTCCATGCTGCAGGATGGCGGATTGCTGATAGGTTGCAGGTAGGTCTCACAGGGGCTAGTATGCGTCCACTCCTGGAACCATGTCGTGTTGGGTGCTCTGGTCTACAAACAGGTCAACACAGCTGGAGATGGTGTAACTCTATTTTATTAACAACTCAACTGTAATAACATACTGTAAGCTTGGGTACGTGCATTACCAGCTTATCTGTGGACCGTGTCCTATCACTATCTAGGTGAGGCACTCAGCACATAGTGAATGTCTGAGAGGCAGGCTGTGAGCTCTGTGCTCTGAGCTGGCTGCTGCTAGAATGAGCGGGAACTCTGGTGTCCCCTGTCTTTATAGTGTGTGTGCTCTCACTGGTGATTGGCTGCGATGTTGTTTTTGCTGGTTGGTCCTACTGTATGTCCATCAGTGTGTCAATGTGTGTGTGATTGCACCATGATATGCTGATGTATATCATGACATACTAGAATTGAGCCCAAGGGAGGAAATGTGCAGAGTTGAAGCAGGAGGATAGGAATGTGAAGTTGCATAGCTGTAGCTGAAGAAAATCACAATAATGCGACTGTTCTTATAGCTGACGCCTGATGAAGAAGTCTGTGTAAAAATAAACTGTGAGATCTATTTTGTAACTGCAGATTCGTATCGATCTGTATAACAGAACAATATATATTTTTTCACTTTGGGTCTTGAAAAACACAAAATCTTTTTAATTAACCTAATTGGAATTGTGAATTAAATCTCATTACTATTTTTTAAATATGCTTTGAGAGTACATGTTTATATATAACCCATAGATATATATTATAAGTATGTAGTACTGCCACTCTGGAAAAGAGAGGAATTCAGTGTTTGACAAGTTTTGTTCTACTGGAGAATGACCTTTAAACTCCTAGCTGGTTGTTTTAGAAAAAGGTCTGCATTGCAGCTAGCACTTAGCACTTGACACCTCATACTCAATGTAAGGGTAAAGCTGTGAGACGAGTGCTGTTAGAAAGACTTCCTCATAACAGTATGATTTCATCTGTAAGAGGTCTCTAAAAATAAACTTTGTCGATGTTAACTTTTTACAATGCTTCATGCTTAAACTTTTAAATAAATAGCCATCGCATTAGCCAAAGTTATTACCGTTCTATATTTCACAGTTACTTGCTTTCACAGAAGCCGTTTATTTTGTTACACCGTTGATGCAGAAGTTTAAAATATGTACATTCTTTCTTTTTTTAACTAAATTCATTTTAGGAGGTACTGAGAAAAACACTTTCTGCAGGTTGACACGGGTGATCTTGACAAAAACTTGTTTAATTCATGCTTTTCATTAGCTGCCTTTTATTTAAATTGTTATTTATATATTATTAGTTAATGGCATTCAATTCACATATATATTAGATGAAACAGGTATGCCTGCATGACAGTTGTAATCTCTCAGAGCAAATGTCACAGTCAAGTGTAATACCCTTTCTCTTTCATCACATCATTTCAATCCACAAGTGCATTCCATTTCCCTTACCCGCAGGAATACGGAAACTATGTTCTAGTTATTTGCAAAAGAAAATGTATAGATGTATAATTTTAAAATTATAAGTATGTTTATTTGGGACTTAAATTATATCAGCAAGCGATCAGATGTTCACTCTTTGGGTTTAAAATGTGATTTGAATCCCACCAATTGGATGACAACTTTGTACATGCTCCCCTATGTGAGTATCATATATCACATATGGGTTATGAAATGAGAAGACCCATGACTCAAACGTTTAAGGTCTGCCTCAATTGTGAAAGATGTATTAAAATCTCCAACCAGTGACAGGAGTTTATCATTGTGTGGGTGCATGGTTTGTAGTCGATTTGCATGCTCAAGTCTGACATTAAGCACACCTTGAATCATCAGTTTTAACCTACAACAAGCTGCAATTGACTTTAATGGTAGATACAGAGTTAGCCAGTGGAAAGCATTGTGTGGATTGTGTTACGGTGGAGATAATATTTCCTGCAGGATGAGTCGGAATGATTTACAGCCAGTGATGCCAGTGGAAGCACTCCTTTGAAATATACTACAGGATCCCTCTTGACTCTGTAAATAAAATTTAATACTCAGATAAGTGGTTGAGTAACTTTACAAATTATGATAATGTTCCTTTAGCTGACACTAATTTGCTATACCTGTGGTATGGCAGCAGTAAACTCTTTATTATACTTTCCAGTTATCCAGAACTTTACCATGAGCAGTATTACCTTCCACTGATCTTAAGTGCAGCCACTAGTAGATTCACGACCCACAAAAAAGACTGTCAGGTCAGTGTTAACTTTGACCTTTTCTCTGCGCCTTAACATTATTTCCTTATCACAGCCAGTCAGATACAGAAAAATTGAATGCAATCCAGTATCATTAATTTTATCGGTACTGCGCAGGTATAAACTCCAGTTGGCGCTGGTGGTAACACATTCTGGCTGGTAATAACCAGCATCTATGACTCACAATTGAGTTAAGTATTTTAGGTCAAAAGTCACATTGCAGTGCCAATACACAATCTGTGCGTATTTAAAACTGAGACAAGATAAACCTCTCACAGTTGTGTGCATACATAAAATTATAACAGGTACACAGGTCGCTGAAAGAAAAATATTTTATTTCTATTTCATCCAAATACTTCTGTGGTATCAATGAGCATATCCCCAACTAACTAAACGTATTCTGTCATGTTCCTAAAGCAGGTGTTCTCTCACCTGTAAATTTTCATTTAATTTTTTTATATGTGACTGATAAATCATCTGAACAATGAAATGTCTAATTCTAATGTATTTCCTTACATCCTCTCTTTCTGTCACAATGCACAATACTTCCTTTCATACAATCTTGCTGAAAACTCTAATTCGCTCATTCACACACATGCTTGAATGCCCACATGGACGTATGCACACGCTAGCACGCATGCAGACTCAATGCACTCATAATCTCAGATTCTCTTGCTTAATCCCCTCCAGTAGATACAATATCGTTGCGCGTCTTTGAACATATCCACAAACCTCTTGTATCCATTTCACATACAATCCTTTTTGATGCTGTTTCATACAAGCCTCATATTCCCCTTAAACATACAATTCTGCCCCGCACCGTCATATACACCAATCCATCATGCATGTTTAATATTCTTGCCTTCTCTCGTACATTAACAATTCCAACTGCACATAATCACTTTCATAATCGGAAGAGGATTTTCTCAGCATACAGTTTTGTTGTTTTCTCTCTCTCTCTCTCTCTCTCTCTCTCTCCCTCTCCCTCACATAATCCTTCTCTGGAAACAAAGAAGTCCATGCACTAGGTCATTACACTCCTTCAATATGAATGTGAACCTTTTTATAAAGTAATATAGTTTAAAAGTTCAAACGGAAAGCCAAAGTGCCTGCACCAAGAACAAGGAGATCTTTTCACTGTATAGATCGCGTTAAGTGTCCTTTATTGTCCTCAAATGAAATATATCTGTCACAGTCACATTCAAAACCAAACAGTCTTTCTATCTATCCTGATCTACCCTACTGAAAAAATGTAATTGCTGTAGATGTAGATATAATCTTTAAAGCACATTGCATATATCTCCAACGGGGTCTGATGTGTAACTAATCTTTTGTAGAGATCAACAAAACAAGGAGTTGAGGTTTAATATAAAAACAAATCCACTGCTCCTTAATGTTTGGTCCAATACTTATTGTGTCTTTCGTTTTTGAATGGAAGTGTGAAAATGAAGAACTTTCAGTGACAGTAGATGTTTTGTAGAACAAGACTGGTTGTCTATGGTCTATTCAATCTTTATCATGCAGGGTGTGGAACTAACTCGAGGCAAAATAAATTGTGTTTATGGTGAGAAGCACCTCCATTTCCTGAAACATTTTTTTCTGTCCTAAGACCTTGTGGTGATCGAGTACCCTTGAGATCAGCTAAGGTTTCCTTGAGTCATGATCCTTCTTCAACTGCAGGATACTAGTGGCTCAAGCCATCCTGCATGCAAACTCTGGTGGTGAGGATTGTCTTCAAAGCTGGGTGGTTGAGGATTTTAATGCCCCACTTTACTGTGAACATTATTTATTTGATAGCAGGATGTCGCAACATTTTATCGTACACAGATTAATTTCTACACTCTGTGAATTTGTGATCTCGACAAGGGGGGTGGGGTGCCACTGATTGTATGCCAGCCATTTGGGAGTCAGGAAAATTGGGCAGAGAAAATCAACTGGATTACTTTTTTGCCCTGTGCACCCAACAAAGTGCAACTCTAGTTGCTTGGGAA